>NC_068457.1:26419972-26544859 GCF_023373465.1 Oncorhynchus keta
ATATAGAGAACACAGCAGAACACACCAGAACACATCAGAACCCTCTCCTGCTGGGGCAGCAGAGACTGACCAAACAGCCCATCTACAGAATATAGAGAACACAGCAGAACACATCAGAACCATCTCCTGCTGGGGCAGCAGACATTGGCCAAACAGCCCATCTACAGAATATAGAGAACACAGCAGAACACATCAGAACCCTCTCCTGCTGGGGCAGCAGAGACTGACCAAACAGCCCATCTACAGAATATAGAGAACACAGCAGAACACACCAGAACACATCAGAACCCTCTCCTGCTGGGGCAGCAGAGACTGACCAAACAGCCCATCTACAGAATATAGAGAACACAGCAGAACACAGCAGAACACATCAGAACCCTCTCCTGCTGGGGCAGCAGACATTGGCCAAACAGCCCATCTACAGAATATAGAGAACACAGCAGAACACATCAGAACCCTCTCCTGCTGGGGCAGCAGACATTGGCCAAACAGCCCATCTACAGAATATAGAGAACACAGCAGAACACATCAGAACCCTCTCCTGCTGGGGCAGCAGACATTGGCCAAACAGCCCATCTACAGAATATAGAGAACACAGCAGAACACATCAGAACCCTCTCCTGCTGGGGCAGCAGACATTGGCCAAACAGCCCATCTACAGAATATAGAGAACACAGCAGAACATATCAGAACCCTCTCCTGCTGGGGCAGCAGACATTGGCCAAACAGCCCATCTACAGAATATAGAGAACACAGCAGAACATATCAGAACCCTCTCCTGCTGGGGCAGCAGACATTGGCCAAACAGCCCATCTACAGAATATAGAGAACACAGCAGAACACATCAGAACCCTCTCCTGCTGGGGCAGCAGACATTGGCCAAACAGCCCATCTACAGAATATAGAGAACACAGCAGAACACATCAGAACCCTCTCCTGCTGGGGCAGCAGACATTGGCCAAACAGCCCATCTACAGAATATAGAGAACACAGCAGAACACATCAGAACCCTCTCCTGCTGGGGCAGCAGACATTGGCCAAACAGCCCATCTACAGAATATAGAGAACACAGCAGAACATATCAGAACCCTCTCCTGCTGGGGCAGCAGACATTGGCCAAACAGCCCATCTACAGAATATAGAGAACACAGCAGAACATATCAGAACCCTCTCCTGCTGGGGCAGCAGAGACTGGCCAAACAGCCCATCTACAGAATATAGAGAACACAGCAGAACACATCAGAACCATCTCCTGCTGGGGCAGCAGAGACTGGCCAAACAGCCCATCTACAGAATATAGAGAACACAGCAGAACCATCTCCTGCTGGGGCAGCAGACACATCCACAAAGCACAGAGAACACACACACGCACGCATGCACATAAACACCTATGCACGCGCACACAACTATGGTGATGTACTATGGTGATGTACTATGGAGATGTACTATGGAGATGTACTATGGTGATGTACTATGGAGATGTACTATGGTGATGTACTATGGAGATGTACTATGGAGATGTACTATGGTGATGTACTATGGAGATGTACTATGGAGATGTACTATGGTGATGTACTATGGTGATGTACTATGGTGATGTACTATGGTGATGTACTATGGTGATGTACTATGGAGATGTACTATGGTGATGTACTATGGTGATGTACTATGGTGATGTACTATGGTGATGTACTATGGAGATGTACTATGGTGATGTACTATGGTGATGTACTATGGTGATGTACTATGGTGATGTACTATGGAGATGTACTATGGTGATGTACTATGGTGATGTACTATGGAGATGTACTATGGTGATGTACTATGGTGATGTACTATGGTGATGTACTATGGTGATGTACTATGGTGATGTACTATGGTGATGTACTATGGTGATGTACTATGGAGATGTACTATGGAGATGTACTATGGTGATGTACTATGGTGATGTACTATGGAGATGTACTATGGAGATGTACTATGGTGATGTACTATGGTGATGTACTATGGTGATGTACTATGGTGATGTTTGTGTGTTTGTAGATGTGCGAGTGGGTCTCGATGAGTCATCCCCCAGCTCTATTCTCTCTCTCACCCATTCTCTCTCTCTAACATACACATGGGGGAGAGACACTGCCGTCACCCGGGTGATGTCACTGTTGCCATAGAAACGGTGGGAAAGAGACGTGATTGGTTAAGAGCAAGTTGACGGAGAGAGGCCGTGTGTTTACACACTGATGCTCAGAGTGTGCCTCATCGTACATGAAGGCACACACGCTCACACACACTTGCAAACACATTTGCACACATGCAGTTCTGTAGACAAAAATCAGGAAACACATGATAACTGCCATTGAGTTAATTGAGTATGAATAAAGTAGATTTCCTATGAGACAGTAGACAGCAGAACACCTGCCTATCACAACAGTTGAACTGGTTAACGTCATTATATGCATGAAGTCCTAAATGTCACCCTATTCCCTATATAGTGCACAACTTCTGCCCAGGGTCCATAGAATAGGGGGCCATTTGGGATGCACACTGGGAACTGGGGAGCGAATATCATTTTAAAGACAGGATGTGACTGGTTACAGATTAAACAACAGATTTCAAGAGACAAGGGTGGTGAGACAAGGTAGGTGAAACAAGGGGGGTGGAACAAGGAGGGTGAGACAAGGGGGGTGGAATAAGGAGAGTGTGAAACAAGGAGAGTGGAACAAGGGGGGATGAGACAAGAGGGGTGAAATAAGGGGGTGGAAACAAGGGAGATGAGACAAGGGGGGGTGGAACAAGGGGGGATGAGACAAGGGGGGTAAAACAATGGGGGTGAAACAAGGTGGGTGAGACAAGGGGTTGGGACAAAGGGGGAGAATGAAGGAGGGAAGACATAATGGACGAGGAGGGAAGGAAAGAGATACAGGGTTCAGTGTGTGCTGTAGGTTTTACACTTAGCGGACTGTTTGTTTTAATACAGGGTGTCAAACTCTAGTCCTACAACACAGAGAGGAAGAGGCGAAGAGAGAGGGTTTACTCCACCCAAAGTCTGTCCAAGAAAATAAAACCAGGAAGTGAGGAATTTGTGTGTGGAGATCAATGAGAGTGTCGAATTTGGTCAACAAACTTTTTTATTGCTAAATTGCTAATTTGCTACGTGAGGCTTATTCGATCGAATAGAGGTTTCGTAATGGTTAGGTTGTTATGAATGAACTGACATAAGTGCACGCATGTAGCATTTTGGCAACTTGATATGGAGTTTTGCCTGTTGTTCACAAGCATATCTGTCCTCTCATTGGCTAGAATAGTGCCACCTTACACAAATGACTGATGATTGGCTGAGAGAAATTGATGATAAAATGATTGTGGAGGCTGTCTTGTTGGACTTCAGTGCAGCTTTTGACATTATTGTGTTATGGCTTTACACCCCCTGCTATAATGTGGTTAAAGAGTTACTTGTCTAACAAGTAATGGAAGCCTATCAAATATAATCCAGTTATAATCAGGAATTCCCCAGGGTAGCTGTTTAGGCCCCTTGCTTTTTCAATTTTTACTAATGACATGCCACTGACTTTGAGTAGAGCCAGAGTTTCTATGTATGCGGATGACTCAACACTATACACGTCAGATACTACAGCAACTGAAATGACTGCAATACTCAACAAAGAGCTGCAGTTAGTTTTAGAGTGTGTGGCAAGGAATAAGTTAGCCCTAAATATTTCGTATTTGATTGTCTAACAGAACACAGAGGGTGTTATTTAATGGAAGCCTCTCAAACATAATCCAGGTAGAATCAGGAATTCCCCAGGGCAGCTGTTTGAGTAAAGCCAGTGTGTCTATGTATGCGGATGACTCAACACTATACAACAAAGAGCTGCGGTTAGTTTCGGATAGGGTGGCAAGGAATAAGTTAGTCCTAAATATTTCCAAAACTAAAAGCATTGTATTTGGGACAAATCATTCACTAAACCCTAAACCTCAACTAAATATTGGAATAAATAATGTGGAAATTGAGCAAGTTAAGATGACTAAACTGCTTGGAGAAACACTAGATTGTAAACTGTCATGGTCAAAACATATTGATACAACAGTAGCTAAGATGGGGAGAAGTCTGTCCATAATAAAGCACTGCTCTGCCTTCTTAACATCACTATCAACAAGGCAGGTCCTACAGGCCCTAGTTTCTACCTTCTTAACAACACTATCAACAAGGCAGGTCCTACAGGCCCTAGTTTCTACCTTCTTAACATCACTATCAACAAGGCAGGTCCTACAGGCCCTAGTTTCTACCTTCTTAACAACACTATCAACAAGGCAGGTCCTACAGGCACTAGTTTCTACTTTCTTAACATCACTATCAACAAGGCAGGTCCTACAGGCACTAGTTTTGTCGCACCTTGACTACGGTTCAGTAGTGTGGTCAGGAGCCACAAAAAAAGGACTTCAGAAAATTGCAATTGGATCAGAACAGGGCAGCACAGCTGACCCTTGGATGCACACAGAGAGCTAACATTAATCATATGCATGTCAATCTCTCCTGGCTGAAAGTGGAGGAGAGATTGACTTCATCCCTACTTTTATTTATGAGAGGTATTAACATGTTGAATGCACCGAGCTGTCTGTCTAAACTACTGGCATACAGCTCGGACACCCATGCACACCCCACAAGACATGCCACAAGAGGTCTCTTCACAGTCCCCAAGTCCAGAACAGACTATGGTAGGCACACAGTACTACATAGATCCATGACTACATAGAATTCTATTCCATATCAAGTAACTGACGCCAGAAGTAAAATTACATTTTAAAAACAGATTAAAAAACAATTTATGGAACAGCGGGGACTGTGAAGCAACACAAACATTAGCACGCACGCATACACATGGAATTAGTATTGTAGATATGTGTTAGTGGTGGAATAGGGACCTGAGGGCACACAGTGTGTTGTGAAATCTATGAATGTATTGTAACGTTTTAAAACTGTATAAACTGCCTTAATTTTGCTGGAACCCAGGAAGAGTAGCTGGTGCTTTGGCAGCAGCTAATGGGGATCCATAATAAATACAAATACCTGATCTCGACTCCTCCTGCCTGCCTTCCATCTTTGAGGACATGTATTTCCATTATTACAGAGGTCACTCGACCATCTTGTCAACAGAATATTTTTTTTTTGTCAAGCGTCAAAGTCTCTTCCTGTTTCCGTTTCAACTTATTGATAAATTACTGTTACTGATTGGCTGGAGGCTACACACCTGATTTCCCAGGTCTAGACCACAGACTGATTGGACATTTGTGTAGCCTCCAGCCAATCAATAACAGCTGAAATGGAAACAGGAAGAGACTTTGGCGCACGAGGACAAAGAATTTGACACCCCTGTCTTATTAAAGAACTGCCAACACTTCCCGGAGTGTCTGGTGACAGTGAGAGGATTGTATAGTGAGACGACATGAAGAAGATGGGTTAGATAGAGAGATGGTGTTATGTCATACTGACCATCTGAGCATGGTTGGTCTCTGGGGCAGAGCTTCTTCTCAAACAGACAGCCTGAGAAGCACATGGAGAGGGGGAGGAGAAAGAGAGAGAGAGAGGAAAAGAAAGAGAGGAAGAGGGAGGGGGAAGAACAGAGAGAGATAGAGAGGGAGGAAGAGACAGAGAGGAGGAAGGGAGAGAGATAGATTTTCTATTATTTCACATTTTCTGGCAATTGACAATGTCATGACAATAATGTACCCTTGAATTAAACTGGGGGAGGGAAATGAGAGAGCGAGAGAGAGGGAGAATTTAAGAGCCGTTAAATTCTATAACCACCTAAAAAGAAGCGATTCATAAACTTCCATAACAAAGCCATCACCTACAGATGGATGAACCTGGAGAAGAGTCCCAAAGCAAGCTGAGGACACTAAGCAAGCTGGTCCCGGGGCTCTGTTCACAAACACAAACAAAGCCCCAGGACAGCAACACAATTAGACCCAACCAAATCATGAGAAAACAAAAAGATAATTACTTGACACATAGGAAAGAATGAACAAAAAAAAACGGAGCAAACTGAAATGCTATTTGGCCCTAAACAGAGAATACACAGTGGCAGAATACCTGACCACTGTGACAGACTATTGAGAAAGGTCGCCGTAGGCAGACCTGGCACTCAAAAGAAGACAGACTATGTGCACACTGCCCCACAAAATGAGGTGGAAACTGCGCCGCACTTCCTAACCTCCTGCTAAATGTATGACCATAGTAAACACACACAGGGCATTAGGAAAGTATTGACCCCAAGACTTGTTCCACATTTTGTTAGATTACAGCCTTATTCTAAACTGGATTAAATAAAGCATTTTCATCAATCTACACACAATACCCCACAATGACACAGCAAAAATAGGTTTAGACATTTTTGCAAATGTATTAAAGATAAAAAACATAAATACCTTATTTAAATAAGTATTCAGACCCTTTGCTATGTTTCCATTGATCATCCTTGAGATGTTTCTACAACTTGATTGGAATCCACCTGTGATACATTTAAATGATTGGACATGATTTGGAAAGGTCCCACAGTTGACAGTGCACGTCAGAGCAAAAACCAAACCATGAGGTCAAAGGAATTGTCCGTAGAGCTCTGAGACAGGATTGTGTCGAGGCACAGATCTGGGGAAGGATACCAAACTATTTCTGCAGCATTGAAGGTCCCCAAGAACACAGTGACCTGCATCTTTCTTAAATGGCAGAAGTTAAGTTTGGAATAACCCTGACTCTTCTTAGAGCTGGCTGCCCGGCGAAACTGAGCAATCGGGGGAGAAGTGCCTTGGTCAGGAAGGTGACTAAGAACCCGATGGTCACTCGGATAGAGCTCCTCTGTGGAGATGGGAGAACCTTCCAGAAGGACAACCATCTCTGCAGCACTCCACCAATCAGGCATTTATGCCAAAAGGCACCTAAAGTACTCTCAGACCATGAGAAAACAGATTCTCTGGTCTGGTGAAAGCAAAATTGAACTATTAGGCCTGAATGCCAAGCCTGGAGTAAACCTGGCACCATCCCTATGGTAATGCATTGTGTTGGCAGCATCACGCTGTGGGGATGTTTTTCAACGGCAGGGACTGGGAGACTAGACAGGATTGAGGAAAAGATGAACAGAGCAATGTACAGAGAGATCCCTAATGAAAACTTGCTCCAGAGCGCTCAGGATCTCAGACTGGGGTGAAGGTTCATCTTCCAACAGGACAACGACCCTAAGCACACAGCCAAGACAATGCAGGAGTGTCTTCGGGACAAGTCTCTGAATGGACTTGAGTGGCCCAGCCAGAGGCCGGACTTGAAACCTATCAAACATCTCCCAAGAGACCTGAAAATAGCTGTGTAGCGACGCTCCCCATCCAACCTGACAGAGCTTGAGGCGATATGCAGAGAAGAATGGGAGAAACTCTCCAAATTCAAGCTTGTAGCGTCATATCCAAGAAGACTTGAGGCTGTAATAATTGCCAAAGGTGCTTCAACAAAGTACTGAGTAAAGGGTCTGAATACTTATGCAAATGTGATATTTGTTGTTTATTTTTAATACATTTGCAAAAAATTCTACAAACCTGTTTTTGCTTTGTCATTATGGGGTATTGTGATGTCATTATGGGGTATAGTGTGTAGATTGATGAGGGGGGGATTTAACATATATATATATATATATATACTAGAAATAGGCTGAACGTCACAACATGTGGAAAAGGTTTGTGGGTCTGAAGACTTTCCGAATGCTCTGTGGTCCTTCTGTAGCTCAGTTGGTAGAGCATGGCGCTTGCAACGCCAGGGTAGTGGGTTCGATCCCCGGGACCACCCATACGTAGAATGTATGCACACATAAGTCGCTTTGGATAAAAGCGTCTGCTAAATGGCATATATATTCCTCAGATTACACAGACCCACCAAGAATCATAAGGTGAATGCACCAATTTGTAAGTCGCTCTGGATAAGAGCGTCTGCTAAATGACTTAAATGTAATGTAAATGTAAGAATCTGAAAACAAATCCACATTCGGATAAACTCCCATATCTACTGGGTGAAATACCACAGTGTGACATCACATCACAGCAGCACTGTTTGTGACTTGTTGCCACAAGAACAGAGCAACCAGTGAAGAACAAACACAATTGTAAATACAACCCATATTTATGTTTATTTATTTTCCCTTGTATACTTTAACCATTTGCACATCATTACTAAACTGTATATAGCCATAAAATGACATTTGAAATGTCTCTATTCCTATGGAACTTTTGTGAGTGTAATGTTGACTGTTAATTTTTTATTTCACTTGCTTTGGCAATGTAAACATATGTTTCCTATGCCAATAAAGCCCTTTGAATTGAGAGAGAGCAGGGGGTTGTGTTGGATGGCAGACTGTGTTTGTATTTACGTACGTACGTGTGTGTGTGTGTGTGTGTGTGTGTGTGTGTGTGTGTGTGTGTGTGTGTGTGTGTGTGTGTGTGTGTGTATATATATATAAAGGAGGTAATGGGTGATCTTTACAGAGCTCCAATCTGCTTGGAGAGGAAACACGGCCAGATGTGACACAACACGGCTGTACACACTGAGTGTGTGTGTGTGTGTGTGTGTGGGAGTGAGTTTGCATTCATGATTATGTGTGTACTGTATTACAAAAACAGAAGCGGGAGACAGACTGGCCTAGAGGGCTGTCTCTCTGTGGGAAAAACAATACGATTCCCCAGACACAAAGACAAGATCACAGACAAGACAAGATGAAACATAGATGAGAAAACAGAGCATGTCTTTCCGTGCGCCAGAAACAGTATTAGTCGTCATTTCAAATACTTTAGCTGCATTTGATTGAGTTTGCCTGGCGCCGAGCAACGGAACCAATGGAATAGTCGCAACGGTCCAAGCCCCGCCCATCTGGCACTTCAGGCAGGCTCAATCAAAGGCTCAAAGTATTTGAAAGAAGTCAGATACTATTTGAATCCATGTCTGGATATATCTGAGATGTGATGACTAATACACACTGTATCCCTCCCTTTCTTCACACTCCTCTCTCTCTTCCTTTGTCCATCCCTCTCTCGTCTGTCTGCAGCAGTAGCAGGGGAGATTGTTGCCAAGCTAGAGTCCATCACAGACTGTACAAACCACTAGTGCACAGCCCCCGAGCCCCAAGAGCATGTCAATCAATCAACCACATACAAAAATACAGACTGTCAATCCCAGGGGGCTAGGTCATAGTAAATCTCTTGTTCTAGTAATGAGTATTGCTGTATCCTACATCTGAGAGAATATACTTTGGCCCTGCACTCTAGGCCTATTCTTAACTGTTGTACAGCACTGTGTTGTATCACGTATTTTTCATTCTATCAGCTGGTGTGACCTTGTGATGTCATCTATGGAATTGTCCATTGTGTTCTACCTCAAGAAACTCAAGATGTGA
This sequence comes from Oncorhynchus keta, assembly GCF_023373465.1. NCBI lineage: Eukaryota > Metazoa > Chordata > Actinopteri > Salmoniformes > Salmonidae > Oncorhynchus > Oncorhynchus keta. Next base: position 26,429,395 of record NC_068457.1, read on the forward strand.
AATAAGACCAATAAACTGAAGTGACCTGGGTTGTAAGTATCATAGCAACAGTAATATCAAACTGCGTGGCGTAATTCTCTGGGCTGTTTTTTTGTTATTTCAGCTGTTCAGAAATATGAGGGAGAGATGTAAACACACAACACAAGTTTATCGGGATTCTAGGTTCTCTCTGGGGAAGAGGCATGTACTGTAAGCTGATTATGTGTATCCCACAACAGTCTATAAAAGCTATTACTGCAGTCAATAATTAGCACAGGACTGTAATCATGGCAACATATGCTGCATTGTGCTGTATACATGCATGAGTCAGAGCTCCATAAACAAAGGAGTTCCAAACAGCATGGACATAATTATCAACTTGGATATTTCCATCCCACACACACTTTATGAATTCAATCCCATAGTTAAACTCAGTCACATGACTGGGTGTTTCCTGTTCTTTCTCCAAGATGATCTGAGTTTGTTTTCCTCCATCTCCCTTCCCCTAATCTCCCCCTCAAACTCTCTTTCTCCCTCTCCCCCTCAAACTTTCAAACTCTCTCTCTCCCCCTCCTCAAACTCTCTCTGCCTCACAAACTCTCTCTCTGCCTCACAAACTCTCTCTCTGCCTCACAAACTCTCTGCCTCACAAACTCTCTCTCTGCCTCACAAACTCTCCCCCCTCAAACTCTCCCTCTCTCTCTCTCGCTCCCCCTCAAACTCTCTCTCTCTCTCTCTCTCTCTCTCGCTCTCTCTCTCTGCCTCAAACTCTCTCTCTATCCCCCCTCAAACTCTCTTTCTCCCTCTCCCCCTCAAACTCTCTCCCCCTCTCAACCCCCCTCCCCCCTCAAACTCGCTCTCCCCCTCAAACTCTCTCTCTATCCCCCCCAAACTCTTTCTCTCTCTATCCCCCCTCAAACTCTCTTTCTCCCCTCAAACTCTCTTTCTCCCCTCAAACTCTCTCTCTCTCTATCCCCCCTCAAACTCTCTTTCTCCCCTCAAACTCTCTTTCTCCCCTCAAACTCTCTTTCTCCCCCCCAAACTCTCCCTCTCTCTCTCTCTCTCTATCCCCCCTCAAACTCTCTCTCTCTCTCTCTCTCTCAGCCTACAGATGCGCTACCTTAAATTGACCCTGCTTCTCACAGCAGGAAAATTAAATTGGAATTATTATGTGGATTATAATTCATGGACATTTTTGTAGGGGTTGATACATTTTCCGTTGGTGCAAATCCGGTGGGTATTACATACTTTAGAAGCCTTTTAAAACCTTGAATACACTAAAATTTGCAGGATACATCTCTGCGACAACAGTGATCCAATTAAGATAGCAGATCTGTACCACTGGGAGTTAGGGCCTGGACAGAGGAAGTGGGGGAGCACTCTACGACACAAGGGCTATTTTTAATGTGTTACTGCAACTACAATCATATCTGAAATGACAATAAAGTAATGGGCTATAAGTACAGGGATAGAGTGATGACAGACACGACATGTTGAGTTGAATAATGGTGAGTCTGGTCAGGCTTTGTCCATTTGAATTCTCTTTTATAGCTTCAGATAAGAGTCTGAATCTCAAATTGTACCCTGTTCTAAAGTAGTGCACTATATAGGGAATAGGGCTCTTGTCTAAAGTAGTGCACTATATAGGGAATAGGGCCCTGGTCTAAAGTAGTGCACTATATAGGGAATATGGCCCTGGTCTAAAGTAGTGCACTATATAGGGAATATGGCCCTGGTCTAAAGTAGTGCACTATATAGGGAATATGGCCCTGGTCTAAAGTAGTGCACTATATAGGGAATAGGGTGCCAGTTGGGATGCAACCCTTTTATTTTACAGATTTAAAGGGGTAATCTTAAAATTAGAAATGCCTCATGAGAATGTTGTACCCCATCAGAATCCAACATGATAAGCTTGATTTACTCCAATGTGAATGTAAACAAACACTGTATAGCCTCAAAACTTGGTCAAAACTGTCATTTGTATATAATTGATGGGCAGAATTTGAGTGGTTCCGTTTCTCCAGCCACCCCATCCCTCAACTTTTTATCAAAATGGTGGCGGGGAGCCCTCTTTGTTATTGTTTCAACTGCGGATGGCCCTTTTAATCTTCAGAAAACAGACTTGTTTTTGTCCTCCGAGGTGTATATAGACAGATGGCCATGACAGGTGATGCTATGGGCTGAAGTTACACACCACCTGTGTCTCACCTCTCACTGTTTGACAACCTGAGAAATGTAACACCCCACCAGATCTAACAAGTACCATATTGTGATTCATAACCATCAGATCTAACAAGTACCATATTGTGATTCATAACCATCAGATCTAACAAGTACCATATTGTGATTCATAACCATCAGATCTAACAAGTACCATATTGTGATTCATAACCATCAGATCTAACAAGTACCATATTGTGATTCATAACCATCAGATCTAACAAGTACCATATTGTGATTCATAACCATCAGATCTAACAAGTACCATATTGTGATTCATAACCATCAGTACCACTGGATTTAAAGACTATTATAATGTGATTCATAACCATCAGTACCACCGGATTTAAAGACTATTATAATCCAGTACCACTGGATTTAAAGACTATTATAATCTGATTCATAACCATCAGTACCACTGGATTTAAAGACTATTATACTGATTATTACCACTGGATTTAAAGACTATTATAATCTGATTCATAACCATCAGTACCACTGGATTTAAAGACTATTATAATCTGATTCATAACCATCAGTACCACTGGATTTAAAGACTATTATAATCTGATTTAAAGACTATTATAAATTCATAACCATCAGTACCACTGGATTTAAAGACTATTATAATCTGATTCATAACCATCAGTACCACTGGATTTAAAGACTATTATAATCTGATTCATAACCATCAGTACCACTGGATTTAAAGACTATTATAATCTGATTCATAACCATCAGTACCACTGGATTTAAAGACTATTATAATCTGATTCATAACCATCAGTACCACTGGATTTAAAGACTATTATAATCTGATTCATAACCACCAGTACCACTGGATTTAAAGACTATTATAATCTGATTCATAACCATCAGTACCACTGGATTTAAAGACTATTATAATCTGATTCATAACCATCAGTACCACTGGATTTAAAGACTATTATAATCTGATTCATAACAATCAGTACCACTGGATTTAAAGACTATTATAATGTGATTCATAACAACCAGTACCACTGGATTTAAAGACTATTATAATCTGATTCATAACCATCAGAATAGGTGAGTTATACTTGATACATACACGTGTATATGCCTCTTCAGCTTTGTTAGTGTTGTGCCTTAAACATGCTCAGTAAATTGGTCTGGTCATCCGACAAAATCTCCAAATACATTAGAATGTATGCAGTTCTCACTCATTCCTGTTTATTCACATGGGGTGAAGCCGTATGAATGAAGGATCCTTCAGGTTCTGACTACAGTCGTGGTGGTGAGACACACCGATGGGATGCGCTACTATTGGTTTATTAGTTACCTGCAACAATGTTAGGCCTACTGTTTCACTTCTGATAACTCCACAAACCGGCATGTCAAAAGGAAGGCAGTCATAGCCAGTTAGACATGGTATAATTCTCCTCAGATTGACACACACGGTAAGTAAGCAATAACCGCATTACAAGATAACCAACCGTGTCGAACAGCTGGAAATCAAGGAGGCAAAGTAATACATTTTTCACTGGTGTGATGAACTAACAGTAGTCAGGTCTACATCTCACCAGAACTGAGTTAAGGTCAGTGTGTGTGCCTGCCTCCACAGCACAGGTTTAGCCTGCTCTACAGCACCGAAATGTCAAGCGGCCATCGACACAGAAAACAAGCGCACTGTTCTGAACCATCAGTGCTGAGTCTGTGTGTGCCGTCTGTCCATGGTTCTAAAATGACTAGCTATAACCAACGCACATGCCATTGACGTAGAGAGTATGTATGCACTGTCCAGGGTACTGAAATGAGCGCGCAGGCGCTATTGATGTACAGTTCGAGGTGGTAGGATTGGCTGCAGCCTACATTGATAAACTGCCAGCAGTAGGCTGCCTACATTAGAACAGGATCCAACTTTAGTAATTGAACTACTAACCAGCCTGGAGGGCGTGAGGTCATGTGTGGTAAGCAAGTGGGTGGTTGTAAATTGCAGTATTACAGAATGGGCCTTGGTAAACCTATGACAGTGGTTGCCTAGGTTGTCATTCAATTTCATTGCATTGGGTTGACATTGCATCAATAGCCAAATGCGTGTTGTTTAAACTTAGCGCAGTGCATTTTACACAAATCAAAATGACATCGTCATCCACAAAAGCAAAAACACCAGACCTGTAGCCGACACAAAAACCAAACCCTAATCTTCTGACTTTTGAATGAGGTGAAGAAGCACTCTCCCTCGCTCTCAAACAGTTGTGTTTTTATTGAGCGCGCCGAGCCAAGGCGTGGGGCACAGCAGGCTATTTATTACTGGTCCTTGCTCCACTATTATTGCGGAGAGGAGCTATGATGAATCATGCCTGACGCTGTTTTCGCAAAACCCATCATTCAATCCAAGCAGAAGTCTACAGTATCAAGTCACTAATCAAACCAAGTGTATTGTGACGCAATTTCACATTCAGACTACATAAATAGCCTCCAATAGCCTAAACAAACAAAACTGACATCCAGAAATTGTTGAATCACATCTGAATCTCTCAATTTCTTAACATTTGTAATGTAGAAGTAAATTCACGTTGTTTATAACACTATGCTACAATGCACAGAAAAGCAAATCAGTACGGTGAATGATACTAAAATAATTGAGCATATGTGGCTATATTCTTAGTTGCTATTCTGGCAAATCAGGGTTGAAGTAAGTAGCAGAATATGGCTCATGGACCCCGTCAATATATTGCATTGATTTATTCGCTATTGCCTTGGCTGAGATTTCTAAATGGCTGTGTATGTAGACCTGTTACCTGCCTCTGAATGACTCAGATCATTTCTCTCCCTTACCGTATCTGCTTGACATCCCAGTCTGATAGCACACCGCCATCACACATAACACGCTCCATAGTCGCTGAGATCCCATGGTTTATCCCAAGACAGACAGAGCTGTTCAGCGGTGCGTTTTAAACCCTCATGATCCGTGTCAACTATCGGAGGGACTTTCTAATGTCGCACATCCACTCCGACTCCAAAGGAAGGACGTGGATTTTCGGCAGCAGAAGCGCACCAACTGTGAGTGCAACAGCAAGTGTTGCGAGAAATGTGTAAATCCCGGGATGCACGCTGCTTCGGATCAGGAACGGAAGGGGTTAGTCTTTCTGCATGGCTGGTTTACCTTTGGGAGACCCACCATTACATCATAGCTCACTAGGCGAAATTAATAAAGTTCAAGTAATTTTTACCATGTATTCCTCCGTTCCTCTAAATATACTGAGGAAAAATATAAACACAACATGTAAAGTGTTGGTCCCATGTTTCATGAGCTGAAATAAAATATCCCAGAAATGTTCCATACTCACAAAAAGCTTATTTCTCTCAAATTGTGCACACACTTGTTTTACATTCCTGTTAGTGATAATTTATCCTTTGCCAAGATAATCCATCCACCTGACAGGTGTGGCATATCAAGAAGCTGATTAAACAGCATGATCATTACACAGGTGCACCTTGTGCTGGGGACAAAAAAAGGCCACTCTAAAATGTGCAGTTGTCACAGAACACAATGCCACGGATGTCTCAAGTTGAGGGAGCGTGTAATTGGCATGCTAATAACTGCAGGAATGTCCAACAGAGCTGTTGCCAGAGAATTGAATGTTCCTTTCTCTACCACAAGCCACTTCCAACCTCGTGTAACCACGCCAGCCCAGGACCGGACAGCTGATGAAACTGAGGAGTATTTCTGTCTGAAAAAAACAACCTTTGGTAGGGAAAAACACATTCTGATTGGCTGGGCCTAGCTTCCAAGTGGGTGGGCCTATGCCCTCCTAGGCCCACCCATGGCTGCACCAGTGCCCAGTATTGTGAAATCCATAGATTAGGGCCTAATGAATTTATGTAAATTGACTGATTTCCTTATATGAACTGTAAACTCAGTAAAACTGTTGTGTTTAGATTTTTGTTCAGTATATTTGTCAACATTGTATGTTGTTTCACCACTGGTACTAGACTTGTTAAAGAGTGTGGGCCAAACACTTGATTTCAATTGGAGCGCCAGTGCAACATCAGAGGCAGAGGTTAGAGAAGCAGGCCTCAACCAGAAGGTTGCCGGTTCGAATCCCAACTCAAGACGGGAAAATCTAGTGCGGAAATGCATCATCTGCCGTTGTGCCTTTAAGCAAGCAAATTAACCCCCTATAATTGGTCCAGGGGTGCTGCAGTGCCCTTTGCGTCCAGCCTTTAGGACTATATGTGTGTGGAATGAGTGAACAAAAACAAGGGAAGGAGAGAGGATGTGTAGATTAAAATTGTATTATTTTATAAACCATTTTAGTTCATCAGAAATATCATTTGAAGGAAACTTTCCTTGCCTCTGAATGTGTGCAAAACATTCTGCTGTTGCACTGTGCGTCATGTGAGTATACAAATAACACAGTGTGTAGAGAGACCCAGAGGAGGACATCTGTCTGTCCTTCTGTCCATGCTGTGTCCTTCCCCCAGGCTAGTCCACAGTCACCATGTCTCTCACAGTGGGGAAGAGCTCAAAGAAGCCCTGGTAAGAACAGACGGAAGACACATCATCATACATCAACATAGTGAGACATTATGGTTCACTATGTCTGGTCAGATTACAACACAATTAGACCCATAGAAAGTACCGACTGTCTGATACCACTTTCACACTAACATGCTGTTCCCACACTGTGCTGGCTCTGATATTTTCCTTCCACATTGTCCAGCAACTACAGTAGATGCGTACCCAGGCCAGGCAGAACCGCTTGGCTCAGTTTGGCTCATAGAGAAACAGCAGAGTGAAAAGGGTATCAGTGTGATGGAGTGGGTCAGGGTCAGGGGGTCATTCCAAAGCCACATTCTCCTAATTGACAAGAATTCAAGGGAATTGGACATTTAGTGTACTTCCTGAATTGACCCAAACCCTGGAGTGGGTTAGTACAGGGTCCAGTACCTTGAATAGGTTGGTAGACTGGAGCACTCCGGAGGTGCAGCACATCTCCCTGATGGAGTGCATGGCCAGCTGGGGGGCACCGATGTCCAGCACGGGGATCCCCAGGCGGGAAGACAGGATGGGGCCGATGGTGGTCCCACAGGGGCTGTCGTTACGCACCATCACATCCTGGGGCCACAGAAACAGGGTCAGGAGGGTAATGAATTAACACATGCTTACTAGGTACAGTTGAAGCATCTGTGGAGAGAATACACACATGTACTGTTACATTCAGATTTATTTTGATTACATTTCCATGTGCCATGGATGCCCATTAATCACTCAGACATACGTTGGATATCAGCTGTGTGGGGAAACTCAACATGAGTCAGAACTGGAACTGTCGTTCCTGCCTCTCTGCTATTTAAATCTGTCTTCACACCGGTCCATTCCTCTGGGTCCATATGGGGGTGAATGAGTGCACACCTCAGGGAGGGAAATGGACCAGAGCGGTAGTTTCACCAGGGCCTGAGGTGAATAAAGTGCCCTTGTGGGAGCGAAACATCCTTCATCTACTCTTAAGAGGCAGACGTTCTCATTTCAGTCTCCCTCATCTCTCCCATAAGCTTGGTTTAAATCCCCCCACTCGCCACTGCACCACGGCTAGGTTTAAATCCCCCCCACCCCCACTCCCCACTGCACCACGGCTCGGTTTAAATCCCCACTGCACCACGGCTCGGTTTAAATCCCCACTGCACCACGGCTCGGTTTAAATCCCCACTGCACCACGGCTCGGTTTAAATCCCCACTGCACCACGGCTCGGTTTAAATCCCCACTGCACCACGGCTCGGTTTAAATCCCCACTGCACCACGGCTCGGTTTAAATCCCCACTGCACCACGGTTTAAATCCCCACTGCACCACGGCTCGGTTTAAATCCCCACTGCACCACGGTTTAAATCCCCACTGCACCACGGCTCGGTTTAAATCCCCACTGCACCACGGCCGGTTTAAATCCCCACTGCACCACGGCTCGGTTTAAATCCCCACTGCACCACGGCTCGGTTTAAATCCCCACTGCACCACGGCTCGGTTTAAATCCCCACTGCACCCGGTTTAAATCCCCACTGCACCACGGCTCGGTTTAAATCCCCACTGCACCACGGCTCGGTTTAAATCCCCACTGCACCACGGCTCGGTTTAAATCCCCACTGCACCACGGCTCGGTTTAAATCCCCACTGCACCACGGCTCGGTTTAAATCCCCACTGCACCACGGCTCGGTTTAAATCCCCACTGCACCACGGCTTGGTTTAAATCCCCACTACACTTTCTTCACCTCAGCACTACTTTGCTAGGAGATGTGCTCCTTGCGGAGTGGATTTAAGAAACAAGATCACAAACCCGCGCAGTGCACCAAGCACACACAGAAACAAGTATGTATGAACAAATCACACACACACACACACACACACACACACACACACACACACCAATTACCTGAAGAGGCACACCAACACGACTGGCGATCTCTCTCAAGATGGAGGCTGTCACAGCCGTAGTGGCATAGCGCTGGTTACTGTTGAATTTAACTACAGGACCCTGAGAGACAGGACATTCAGACAATCACACTGACTACAACTTCAGATATCTGTATAGAAAACATACATAAATGTATAGCATGTCTGCCACAAATATTACACAGGTCCACCATGACTATTTTACCTAAATCTAAAAATTGTAGACATTTTTTGTAGAAGATTCCAACATTATGTCCACCAGTTCTAATGTGGGTTTTCAGTGCGTATTGCTGAGGGGGTCATTTGAGCTCTGTACCTTGTGGAAGGCTGGTCTGTGGTTTTCATCATGCTTCTCCCTAGGGTGAAAATGAAAGTCGATTAAAACTATAAACACAGCAAACATCTTTCAAACTGTCTTCTGGTCCCAGCTGGCACAAAAACAGTACAACAGCAGTCAATTATATATCCAATATGATATAAATATATAAATGAGACTACTATTCCCCAGGTATACTGTACACTGACTGGTAGTTGGGATGTTGTTCTTGAACCTGACTGGTAGAGACAGTGTGAATGTTAGTATGTTTTCTATGGGGAGTAACAGCACATTGTCTCTAGTAACATCCCAACTACCAGTCAGGGTCTAGAACATCATCCCAACTACCAGTCAGGGTCTAGAACATCATCCCAACTACCAGTCACACTTTAGAAAAAGGGTAGAGAATCAGGACACAACCTCTGACTGGTAGTTGGGATGATGTTCTAGACCCTGACTGGTAGTTGGGATGATGTTCTAGACCCTGACTGGTAGTTGGGATGATGTTCTAGACCCTGACTGGTAGTTGGGGTGTTACTAGAGACAGAGGTTGTGTCCTGATTCTCCACCCTTTTTCTAAAGTGTGACTGGTAGTTGGGATGATGTTCTAGAACCTGACTGGTAGTTGGGATGATGTTCTAGAACCTGACTGGTAGTTGGGATGATGTTCTAGAACCCGACCTCACTTGCACACTTTCTGTCATGGATCTAAAAACATTTGATTGGTGTAATAATGGGTTGGAGGGGAGGCTCCACCATTAAATCCATGGCAGGAAGTAGACACTTTGGGAAAATGGTGGAGAATTGGGATGCAACCACAGAGTGATTAACAGTACGGCGTTTCTATAGGGAGTAAACTGAGTGGTAGTTGGAGTGTTACTATAGAGACTGGAGTGATTGACAGGTTACTGTATGGTACTGACTGGTAGTTGGGGTGCAGGGCGTGGGCCATGTCGGCGCTGATCATGAAGGAGCGTGGCACCGCCTGCTGGAAGGCTGTGAGGTTGGTGGGGGAGGAGGACAGTCGACTCAGGATCAGCTCTGTCAGGTTGGACGCTGCCCCCTGGGCGCTCTCTGACCCCACCTACAGGCCAAAGGGGGAAGTGTTAAGTGTTACTGTTTGCCAAACCAGTTCCCTCCTGTAGGTTTATACTCCAACCCTGTTCCTGGAGAGAGACCCTCCTGTAGGTTCACACTCCAACCCTGTTCCTGGAGAGATACCCTCCTGTAGGTTTATACTCCAACCCTGTTCCTGGAGAGATACCCTCCTGTAGGTTTATACTCCAACCCTGTTCCTGGAGAGATACCCTCCTGTAGGTTTATACTCCAACCCTGTTCCTGGAGAGATACCCTCCTGTAGGTTTATACTCCAACCCTATTCCTGGAGAGAGACCCTCCTGTAGGTTTATACTCCAACCCTATTCCTGGAGAGAGACCCTCCTGTAGGTTTATACTCCAACCCTGTTCCTGGAGAGCTACCCTCCTGTAGGTTTATACTCCAACCCTATTCCTGGAGAGACCCGCCTGTAGGTTCAGACTCCAACCCTAATTTAGGGCACCAGATTCTATTAATTAGCTGGGTGATAAGCTAAATCAGTCATTTTACAACTGGGGTTGGAGTCTAAACCTACAGGAGGGTATCTCTCCAGGAACAGGGTTGGAGTCTAAACCTGCAGGAGGGTATCTCTCCAGGAACAGGGTTGGAGAGCCCTGAGTTAGATATACAGAGGCCATATTGACAAAACATCTCAGAGAAGGAGTGCTGATCTAGGATCAGTTGTACCTTTTAGATTATAATTAATCAGAGGGGGAACCTGATCCTATATCAGCACTCCTTATCAGAGATACTTTGTGAATATGTCCCCAGGGGGTTTTCCTAACCACCAGAAAACCCTGGGCCCTAGTTATAGTTCATAGCTATAGCCCAGTGAAGGAGAAGCCCTAGCTCTACACAGAAGGAATTTAGCCAACACAGGACTGGGGGACCGACCTCTTCATTGTCAAACAGAGTCACCATCCTGATGTTGGGGTCTGTGGCCAAAGAGTCTCCAGAGATGCAGGAGTCCATCAGAGCCTAGTGGACAGAGGAAAATAGGGTAAAGGTTAGGGGAATGAAGGTTAAGGTTAAAGAGGAAGTAGAGGTTAGGAGAATAAATGGTAAGGTTAAAGAGGACGTTCACATTATGGTGGTAGTCATGTTCCGATTCCTCTCGTCCCTCTCAAACACACCGGAGGAAAAGATGTGAGCTTCCTACTCTCAGAGCTGTACTTTGAGAAGCGGCCCTGTTGTTGAGGTGGCTGGTGTTAGTGTCTGGAGGTGGAGTGTTGAGTTGGAACAGAGGAGACTCACCTGTAGGGCACAGTAGCAGCTGTGGAGGTTGTCCAGACGGGGGGAGTAGATGAACTCTTCAAACACACCACCAATTGCCTATGCAGCAGACACACGTCATTCATCTGTTATCGATGTCATTAACAGAGAGGGAGGAGGTGGTGTTGAGGAGAGGAGACTCACCCCTGGCTGAGTGTCAGCCAGACACAGCTCAAAGTCCAGCAGGGCCTCAGGCTGAACATCCAGCTCTGAACACAGCACCTTCACCAGGGCTGGGTGGTGCTTCTCTGCCTGGACGAGTGAGAGAGATGGAGAAATGCACTAAAGGCCTACTGAAGTTGTGTAAGGCAAGTGATTGATTAGTGTGTGTGGTACATTGGACTGTGTATAACTGTATCTAGTACTGCAGAGTGTACAGTGAGAGATCTGGATAGTTAAGAGTCTTACAAAAGTGGTGGCATCGCAGGCATCCCCAGTGGAACAGTAGCCAGTCTCCAACTCCTCCTGTACAGCAGTGGCTAGGATGGGCACTCTGTCACACACACAGTTACTAAACACTTATTTTCCTGTCCAAGTCATGTTTGTTCTCCTGGTCCCTTGAGGGGTGTATCTCAATGGTCTATAGTGGTCTCCTCCCCTTCAACTGCACTGATGTGAAAGAACAGAACAGGTGACAGCAAATTCCTGTCATACTGCCTTCACCTGTCCTGTCGTCAGATCAGTGTAGACGGAGGAGAGGAAGCCAGTTAAGACTTCTGACATGCAACCTGGGACTTACAGGTGGTTCTCCTTGTTGGGGCCGAAGGAGTCGTTGATGTCCCTCTGGAGGTGGATGGCCAGGTGGGGGATCCTCATGATCGGCCGGGGCACGTGAACCAGACGATGGACCAGCTTATCTCCAGTCTGCACCACAATAACACAACAACTCCCATGTAAGGTCCTCTCACAAACACACCTCCATTCTCCAGACACACTTCAACACATAGTTCATGAAAGTTCAGAAACCTAAGAATGGGCCAACCTTAACGTTTCAGTTGTGAATGAAGGGTTAGATGGGTAGGGTTACATTGCCATACCTTGACCATAACACGACCGGCGATGGTCAGATCCCGGTCAAACCAGGTGTTCCAGATTCCTCCTCCGTAGCACTCCACTCCGACCTGCAGACAGCCCTGTTTGGTCTTCTTAGACCGTGGCTTAATCTGAATCAACCACACAGAGAGAGAAGGGTGTCAAGTTAGCGACCAAATACAAGTATGACCTACTATCCCCAGTGGTTGGCGGTGTTAGCCCTGGGTCGTGTTCAGTAGGGTACAGTTGAGCAAATCGTTTGGGAACAGAAAACTAAAATATTTGTTCTTAAAAATGGAGTTCAGACATTACCTCACGGTTTCAAAACGTTTTGTCCCTAATGAACACGGCCCAGTAATTTTCCCAGCGTGTCCCAAATGTAGAATTTCATCCTTACCCTCAGACAGGGGCTGTCTGTGTGTGCTCCAATCATAGTGAAGCCATTGCCTGGCTTGAAATGTCCACCCACAGCAAAAGCGATGATGGAGGAGTAGTTACGGGTCACAAAGTACTGTTGAGAGAAGAGTAGTTAGTTCTCAATCAAGCACAGTTTAACAGGAAAATATTATTTGATCCCTATATGATGAAGCCCTATAAAGCAGTGTAGATTAGTGTCAGACTGGAACCTCCATGTACTGACTGACCTTACTGGCAGGCTTGATGTTCCACTGCTCAGTCTCCTTCAGCTCAGTAAAGCCAGCCCCCAGCAGACGAGACTTACACTCATCAACCACTGCTCACAAATAGGACAGAGTGAAAAGAGCAGGACATTAACTTCAAGCCACATCGTTCCTTTTATGAGTTACAACCTGTGCAACCGGGGGACATATCAATTAACTGTCTGATAAGAGGGTGGCTTTAAGACAGCTCAGGAGGAGATCTAGGCAAAGGATAATGTGAATGGACTGTACATGGAGCAGAGTGCAAAGGTAGGCTACACAACAAAACAGCATCCATACAGGCTCAGAAAGAGGACATCCGCCTGCAAGATATCTATCTTATTTAGAGATCAAGGTCCATTTAAGTTAGGGACAAATAGTCTCCCACTGCATTTGGTTTACATGCTCTTGACAGCTACATGCCTACAAAATATTATATTGCCATTGTTCTGAACCTGTAGTACTGACACCATTTCTTTAACTATCAAATTACCAGTCCTAGAATTATACGTGTTCTTACCGTGGTATGGAGACACTCCTTTGTTCACGAACTGCAGGAACTCCTTGGCAGCAGTCTGCACAGCTTCCTTTGAACTTTTCATGATCAGTGACTAGAGAAAGCAGAAGGATAACGTTACAAGCCATGACTGGTACAGCATTGCATTGGGAAGCAAAACAGAAAGAGATATTGCTGAACAGCAAGCAAAATACAATTTAGCAAGAAGTGTCATAACATGACAATAGACTGTATGGCTAGTCCAAAACCAGAATACACGTTTAGCTGAGTGAAGAATTAGACAGCAGGCTAATCCTTGCTTGCTAGCGAGCTAAATCAGCTACGTTAGCTAGCCAACACATTGTAATGCAAACCTTAAGACACAGCAAACGCAGCTTCTAAAAGTTGAATCAGACCGCTCTGAGCTAGCTACACCGCTTAATAAACCGACTGCAAAATCATAATGTATGGCGCTTACCTGCATTAATGTTTAACTGGACTTTTAAACTGTGTACTGGGTGTAAAGCACCCGAGAAATCTGACAGATTTGATAAAGACCACCGATGTAGAAACTAACAATGGGTAATTTGAGGGGAGGGGAACGTGGTATTGCCCTCTGCTGGCCAGGAGGTGAAAGTGAAACAAACAGTGGATAAGAACCAAATACAGTATACACAAGATCGTTCCAACATCCTACTTGGCCCACTAATACTAGACATTTTAAAGATTGTCTCCAATTTGGGAAGCATAAGTCAACCAGGGATCAGTTTTCCCCACTTTTCTACAAAAAGTTTAAAGGATACGTATATATGGCATTTTTTACCCATGTTATTGTGCTTGCCAGACACCCTCAAACATTTTAAAACATCAATGGGCTGTATGTACCAATTATTTATGGAGATATGGTCATGTGAATCTAGTCCAAAACGTTTGGGATGACCAGACCTAATTCACAAAAACTATAATTTCTTACATCTGTCATTCTCATTGAAAGCAAGTCTAAGAGGTGGTAGATCTGTTCTATGTGAGCTATTTCTATGCTTCCCATTCTTAAGTTTAGTTGTTGCGTCTTTTATTTTCAGTTTTGTACATCAGCTTCAAACAGCTGTAAATACAATATTTTTGGTTATGGAAAATATATTTAATAGCGGTTCAGATGGTACAATGATTCTTTACACTATACTTGCTTGTTTTGTCACAAACAGAAATTTGGCGAACTCTTATAATTTTTGCAACCAGGAGCCATTTCTGCATAGTGGAACCTATAAGGTCTTAAGAGTACTTTATGATCAGAATTACTTTCCATATTACCTGTGGGATTTATTTAGTGGGAAGATAACATTAGCAATTTTTATATTGTTTGGAATGATTTGACTCTATTTTATCCTGAAGAAGGCACAGTGATGCTGAAAGGTTTGTGTTTTTTTTTTTTACCCATATGGAGTGTGCGACCCTTTGTTTTTATACCCTATTTTCTTCTAACAGGAAATCCAGATGGCAGCCATTTTATTAAAATATCAGTCCTGGTTGATTGACAGGCTTCCCAGACTGCCTTCAATCTTTAAAATAGTCCTTAAGGTAGAAAGTATTAGTGTACCAAGTTTGATACTTGTATTATAAAATTGTACAACCATTGAATGTGTCCACTGGACGATATTGCGTGGCAGCAGAAAGATGACCACCAAACCAAACTGTCACCCTCAACAGGCAGAAGAATAAGGTTTCAATAATTAAATGTTTAAAAAACAATAGTGTAGTATGCAGCTTTCTGAAGAAGCAACATCATGGGTATTTGTGTGCGTGCGGGCACGCGCGCTTATCTATCACTTTGTGTTGTCAGTTGGAGACAAGCTACTGATGTTACTGCTAGTGTCTTATAAGTAGATAGAAAGGCTTTCCCACTAATATTCTCAATTAAATGTTAACTACAAAGTATGCCTACCTGGCAGAATGATATCATGATTATTATTTGTTTCAATTGGGAGGGGATTTGTTTTGCAAACTGCCATCGCAGTAGCCTACAGAAACATCGCTCGCATTCCGCCAGTGTCAAAACGCAACCAGGACTCTTCAGCCTTGTCACTGAAAGATAGCCACACTTGTCTCATGAGAGGAAGAATGCATTATTTTTTAGAAGTGAGACCTTTAGTGTGATGTAGATAGCCTAAATGTGATGCTAATAAAATGGGTATTGATCAGTAAAATGTACATCAGCACTCAGCAGTGCCACAGTACACATATACCTGTGCAAAATCCTCTCACGCCCTCTCACAAACTCCCTTAAATTCAAATAATGTATTGCTCTGCTGTATGTGTCAATAGGGCATTTATTAAGGTAATAATTTCAAATGAATTATTAATAACAAACATAGCACTTGATAAGTTTCCTGTTATTAACCTGGACTCGGTCTTGTGGTGGTATCTATCATCTGTCATTGTTGCTGGAGCAGGAAGTGGAACTCTTGACACGTAGTTTATTATTATATGTAGTGGTTGCACTGCATAGCCCATAGACACAGCCCAAGAGAAGTATTGTCTTTGTGAAAGTCAGACATGGAAGCGAGAATACATTTACCCAGCACCACTTCCTCCTCTCAGCCAGCACCAGATCATGTAACTGTTTCATACCTGTCAAAGGACCATCACTTTGGTTTGCCTTTTGTTCTGCCGTCGGTCTGAGCAGAACATATTGGACGAACATTTGGTTTGGCAGTGGATCAGTATGTGTGGAAGATGTGCATTCAGGCTTTCTCTGCTTCTGCTGGTGTGGTGTGTGTGCACAGCCTTAGAAGGTAAGATGTGTACTTTTCTCAAACACACAGCATGCATGTACAGTTTGTACAACAATGAAAAAGGAAAGGGGTCCTGTCCTCATGTTTCATTTGTTAAATATTAACGGCATTATCATTACCTCGTATAAGAATAGGAGTTCTACTCAGCACAATCTGAACTGCATTTATGGAAGCAGAAACATTTGCGTCAGAATATATATATATATATATATGCACACACACACACACACGCACACACACACACACACACACAACTTTCTCTTATGCAACAAACGGTGCATTGCAATTGTAGTCAATGCAAAACAAACATTTTAACAAACAATACACTTACAACCCATTTCCCTTCATGTTTACAGAGATTCAAGTGAAAACATTGGAAACAGGAGCAGATTTGAGCACTCCTGCCTGTCCAAACCAAACCATTCATAACATGACGTATGTAATATGTAAGATAGATAGAGGGAAAAGTGGTGGGAGTGAGTGTCAAGTGTCTCTTCGGTTTGGCCAAAATGGTACAGACAGCACTTGTGACCCCAGAGTCACACTACA
Organism: Oncorhynchus keta; assembly: GCF_023373465.1. NCBI lineage: Eukaryota > Metazoa > Chordata > Actinopteri > Salmoniformes > Salmonidae > Oncorhynchus > Oncorhynchus keta. Next base: position 26,446,240 of record NC_068457.1, read on the forward strand.
GATAAAGAGTGGCGGAGTATTGCTACACATCACCAACATACAACCATCTGATGAAGGGAACTACACCTGTGAGTGTGTATTTAATGGAGGAACAGATATTTTGCATCTCAATATTTCTGTCAATGGTAAGTGTTTGGTTTGCGTGTCACATTTAGCTTGAACTGTGAATGTTTTCTCTCATTTAGTCACTTCTACCATCTCAGTCCAAGTGAACTGGATTGTATCAAAAATAGTCTTCAAATTGAGCATCTGTCAACATGACCAGAGTGGAGGAAGAGAAACAAGCCATATAGGATCACAATGAGTTCTTCTCTTTTCTTTTTCAGGATCCCATGTCACAAACATCCTTTCTTTCCAACGTCCTTTCAATGTCATGATAATAACCGCCTTTGCAGGATTTGTAGCCGTCGTGGTCCTTGTTGGAATAATCAGGAGGAAATGTAATGTCAAGTAAGAGATTCTTGTTAGCTTGTTAAAAGAAAAGTTGATTGATATTTGACATATTTGGTAATTGAATTAATCAATTCCTTTGTTATGGAGGTACTGTAATAATATAATGTAAGTTCAATCTCAAATAGCAATCTGATCTACAATTGATATAGAGAACTATGGGACTCAGAAATATGCGGTAGGCTATACTTTAGGTCCAAGATTTGTTTGTGCTCGCTTGCCAACTAAATGTCAATGGTGTGACTATGAGTGACAAAGAGCTGCCAATAGAGCATGAACAGATAAAACTGAGATCATATGAAATACCCTGATGTATGATATAGGCTACTTGACCTACGTTAAAGTCTGACTCGATAAGGTTATTGTAGGTCACTAATAACTGAACTGTTGAGGTTTCTCACTTCCTTCCTTGTCAAAAATGAGTGTTGGAACAAAACATGCATGCAGCCACGCACAAACACACATAACATTTTGTTCCAGAAAGCATCTGCTGTGTAAAACCATGTTTTGTTACGTTCATTCACAGGTCTTCTGTTCTTTTACACAGCAGGAGAACACAGCAGAAAGCGGTGTACACCTTTAAGGAGGTGATGCAACTGTCTTTTCTGTCAGGGCTGTTACTGCTTGATGTTACCTGGAGTCATAAGACTGTCAGGGCTGTTACAGCTTGATGTTACCTGGAGTCATAAGACTGTCAGGGCTGTTACTGCTTGATATTACCTGGAGTCATAAGACTGTCAGGGCTGTTACTGCTTGATGTTACCTGGAGTCATAAGACTGTCAGGGCTGTTACTGCTTGATGTTACCTGGAGTCATAAGACTGTCAGGGCTGTTACTGCTTGATGTTACCTGGAGTCATAAGACTGTCAGGGCTGTTACTGCTTGATGTTACCTGGAGTCATAAGACTGTCAGGGCTGTTACTGCTTGATGTTACCTGGAGTCATAAGACTGTCAGGGCTGTTACTGCTTGATGTTACCTGGAGTCATAAGACTGTCAGGGCTGTTACTGCTTGATGTTACCTGGAGTCATAAGACTGTCAGGGCTGTTACTGCTTGATGTTACCTGGAGTCATAAGACTGTCAGGGCTGTTACAGCTTGATGTTACCTGGAGTCATAAGACTGTCAGGGCTGTTACTGCTTGATATTACCTGTAAGGCATCTGCAGACTATGCTCCTTCACATTTTCAATAAGTTAGAGTTAGATTGAATTTGCCAACATTTACAAATATTTCCAAAGCCCCATATGAGATTCTACAGTGTAATATGGTGACATATTGTTAATGTCTTTGTAGGTGGAGCAACAGGACATTGAGCCCTACAGCACGTTCACAAGGAGAGACAATGGGCTTTACTCAACTCTGCAGCTGCCACCTAACCCCTGACCTCTGGCACCATTGACAACAGGGAATTAGACACCTTTTTCTATCACTAGGGGTTAAATACTATTTCACCAGCCCTGGATATACAACTGTACAGTATGTCCATTTACTGTATATATTGATTACTGTAATGCCCCTATTTTTACAGCTGATACGCCGACTTAATATAATTGTATTGATTGGTTACTGACACCTGGCTGAATAGGTCCTGTACTGTAGATCGTCTTCTGTTGCTGTAAATATCAGCACTTACTGTATGAATCATGCACATTATGTTACGTAGAACCAATGTTCCTGTGGACAGATGTGATCATGTGCATTTTCTCCAGGTGTCAGTGTATTGGATTGGTAAAAGATATTCCCTGCAGCAGTAGAGATTTACAGTCATCATCACAACACGCTTCGTGATGATGTATTGTCCTTGCTTTCAATGTTCCATCTCCATGTATCATGTAGGCCTACATGAATTACATGTTCAGGTGAAGAGATGTAACGACAAAACTAAAGCATTCATTAAAACTTCACTTCCAAACAGATCCATGGCCTCTATAGTAATATGTATACTGTATGGATCTAACCCAGCATGTACACTCTAGAGGAAAACAAACCATTATCTACAGTACATCAGGCTTATATGATATAAGAACCCTTCAGTCTTGTGGTGGTGCAGTATCTATCATTGTTGGTGTATAAAGGAGGAAGTGGACCTGTTGAGGTGGCTGTAGTTAATAATTCGGCCTTGTGGTGCTTTGCAAAGACCAGGATGCACTAGCAGAGGTCAAAGTGTTTATGTGAAACAGTAAGACAGGTCAGCTCTCAAGGTCCATTATAACTTGTCAACCCAAGTTTTAATTTGTTTCTCTGTTGAACAACTAACGTTGGATAGACGTTGAGTTCTGTACTCAGTCTCAGCAGACAACATTGAGTAATGTGTGGTTCTGCAGTTGGCCAGTATGTTTGTATTCAGGCTGCTTCTGGTGCAGTTACCAAATAAGATATCAACTTTACTTTTTGACAGAAATGTTATAGGTGCAAAATCCTCTCACAAGCTCCCTCACAAACCACAGGGGCCTCATTTATAACCATTGCGTAAATTTCACACTAATGCGTGTGCCATTTCTGAAAAGACTGGGCACCTGCATGTTTCCAATTATAAATCAGAGCAGTCTTGAAACTGTATATGTATGAAAGAGTATTAAAACTCTGCCTGAAAATGCCCATCATTCCGCTGTGAATGGTCCTGGTGCACCAAAACAAACAAAAATTGTCAAGGGAAGCCAGTCTGGATTTGGCTTCAGACCAATCACATCACAAGCTAAATGTCTTTATTGACAGAAAAAAATGTGAATTGTTGCATCTCGTTGTGTTGTACTACGGTGGCTAACTAGCTAGCTAAAAATCTGCCCTTTCCTAAATTAGCCATGGATGGAGATTTAGACTTGTGGCTTTACTTAATTCTCTGTACTGGCCAATGATTATAACGTCGATTCTGATCCACCCATAAATTAATACATTGTGCCCCTGGCTTGAGAGGATGGAAGTTCAACATGTAGCTAGATGTAGTATGCTAATGTTAACTATCTGGCCTAGTGTATCATTGTCCATAAAAGGAAGTGAGTCTAGCGAGCAAGTATTTTAGCCAGGTAGCCTAGGACAATAAAAACTAAACGCGTGTACTGTTTGACAGAGTGATAGACCATTTAGGCAACATGAAAGAGGATGGCTGTAACGGCATTCCACCTCCTCTTCTGAGGAGGAGAAGCGAGACGGATCGGAGGACCAATGTGCAGCGTGGTAAGTGTCCATAACGTTTATTTAAAAACATAAACTGAACACAATAAACGTGAAACGAACAAAACCGAAACAGTACCGTGTGGCAACAAACACTCACACGGAAACAATCACCCACAAACCAACAGTGAAACCCAGGCTACCTAAGTATGATTCTCAATCAGAGACAACTAACGACACCTGCCTCTGATTGAGAACCATACTAGGCTGAACTCAAAACCCCAACATAGAAAAACAAACAGACTGCCCACCCCAACTCACGCCCTGACCATACTAAATAAAGACAAAACAAAGGAAATAAAGGTCAGAACGTGACAATGGCATTGGTGTTTCTCTGCAAGTAGGGTGAGTCAACATGTTTATTCTACTTGCACGCACACACAGAAATCAGTACCATGGACAGCCACATATTTAGCTTACGTTGATTGGACTAAATAGTTTTAGGTATCTTTTAGTTATCACTTTATTAGACTAAGCATAGGTGATTAGATGTTGAAATGGTGCTGGAATAGTGGAGGCAGCTGTGACTCGAGGTAACTCTCCATGGTCCTAAACCAATAGTTGTTTAGTAGTCTGAAAATGTTGGAAACATTACCTTGTTTGACAATGCTGTAGGTCACATAACTGTTTGTTACATAGCAATATGTTTTGTAGACTTCACCAGACAGATGTTGATCTCAGTTATATAGTGTAATTAATTTTAAAAAGGTGTGGTTGAATTTATTCTGCCACTGTGTCTTCTTATTGTCTCAGCCTTTAGGTCTATACATCATGGTGTCAAGGCATATGAACTAACAGGTTACAGAGCAAACAATGCAATTATCACAACACATAGGTTGTAATATGGCTTTTTTTCTGGATTGGCTTCCCGGTGATTTTACCAACGCATCCCTACTGGTGCACATACATTCTGGGCTCTATTTTATAAGTATGTAGGGTTTATAAATGAGGCCCCTGGACTTTATTGCCCTGCTGCAGATGTATTAAAAAGTAATTTGTATATAAATGTTATTATTACATATTAAATATGTTATTAACCTGTTGGACCAGATCTAACCATCACTTACATACACTTGATATAAACCCCCCTCAGTCTTGAAGAGCTGTCAGAAGCCATCATTGTTGCGAGAGCGAGGAAGATGAGCTCTTGACACAGTTTATTATATGTAGTGGTTGTACTGCAGAGCCCAAGGGATGTATTGTCATTGTGAAAGTAAACACAGAAAATAGAATACAGTTACACAGCCGAGAGGAAGTGGTGCTGTCACAAGATTATGTGACTGGATACAACCTGTCCAAGGACCATCACTTTGGTTCGACTTTTGTTCTGCTGTTGGTCTGAGCAGAACATATTGGACCAACGTCTGGTTCTGCAGTGGGTCATTATGTGTGGAAGACGTGCCTTGAGGCTTTCTCTGCTTCTGCTGGTGTGGGGTGTGTGCACAGTCTCTGAACGTAAGATTAGTCCTTTCCTCAAACACAAAGCACGCACAACACTGAAAGAGGTCCTGTCCTCTGATATTAGTGAAATGTTAATGTGTCATCATCACCTTGTATAACAATAGGAGTTCCACTCAGCACCATTTGAAATGCATTCAGGGAAGCAGCAACATTTGATTCAGAATATTCTCATTCATTTATAAATGTGTTATTAAAAACGTTTTTTTTTTTACACACCTTTCACTAATGCAAAAAAAATGTGCATTGTAATGCTAGTCAATGCAAAATAAACATTTGAAATTAAACAATATACTCACAAGCCATGTCCCTTCATTTTTTACAGAGATTCAAGTAGAAACATTGGAAACAGGAGCAGATTTAGGAACTCTTACCTGCCCAAACCATTAACAACATTATTTATGTAATATGTAAGCTAGAGTGATAAGTATTGGGAATGACTGTCAAGTGTCATATCTGACCAAAAAAATATTGGTACAGACAGCACTTGTGACCCCAGAGTCACACTACAGATAGAGAGTGGTGGAGTATTTCTACACATCACCAACATACAACCATCTGATGAAGGGAACTACACCTGTGAGTGTGTATTTAATGGAGGAACACATTCTATGCATCTCAATATTTCTACTTGTAGAATAATAGTGAAGACATCAAAACTACAAAATAACATATGGAATCATAGCATCCCAAAAAAGTTTTAAACAAATCAAAATATATTTGAAATTCTTCAAAGTAGCCACCCTTTGCCTTGATGACAGCTTTGCACACTCTTGGTCTCTCAACCAGCTTCATGGAGGTAGTCACTTGGAATGCTTTTTCAACAGTCTTGAAGGAGTTCCCACATATGCTGAGCACTTGTTGGTTGCTTTTCCTTCACTCTGCGGTCCAACTCATCCCAAACCATTTCAACTGGGTTGAGGTTGGGTGATTGTGGAGGCCAGGTCATCTGATGCAGCACTCCATCACGCTCCTTCTTGGTCAAATAGTCCTTATACAGTGTGGAGGTGTGTTGGGTCATTGTCCTGTTGAAAAACAAAATGATAGTGGGACTAAGCACAAACCAGATGGGATAGCGTATCGTTGCAGAATGTTGTGGTAGCCATGCTGGTTAAGTATGCCTTGAATTCTGAATAAATCACTGACCGTGTCATCAGCAAAGCACCCCCACACGCTTCATCCGTTCACCTACTCTGCGTCTCACAAAGGCACGGCGGTTGGAACCAAAAATCTTCCTTTCCTGGGGCGGTCCTCATGAGAGCCAGTTTCATCAAAGCGCTTGATTTTTGCGACTGTACTTGAAGTTCTTGAAATGTTCCAGATTGACTGAGCTTCATGTCTTAAAGTAACGATGCACTGTCGTTTCTCTTTGCTTATTTGAGCTGTTCTTGCCATAATATGGACTTGGTCTTTTACCAAATAGGGCTATCTTTTGTATACCACACCTACCTTGTCACAACACAACTGATTGGCTCAAACGCATTAAGGAAAGAAATTCTACAAATTAACAAGGCACACCTCTTCATTGAAATGCATTCCAGGGGACTACTTCATGAAGCTGGTTGAGAAAATGCCAAGAGTTTGCAAAGCTGTAATGAAGGCAAAGGGTGGCTACTTTGAAGAATCTCAAATAAAAAAAATATTTTGATTTGTTTAACATTTTTTTTGGTAACTACATGATTCCATGTGTTATTTCATAGTGTTGATGTCTTCACTATTATTCTACAACTTAGAAAATAGTAAAAATAAATAAAAACCCTTGAATGAGTAGGGGTGTCCAAACTTTTGACTGGTACTGTGTATGCATGCATGCATGTGTGTAGTACCAGAGCAAACCATAGTATTACTATGGCTCCCTCTGGTTTTAGTGTTGCTGAACAGTAGAGCCAGGCCATGACTGTCCGTCACCTCCACAGCAACATGCATTATTAAAATCAGTCATTTTAATTCCTTTTTTTTTTAAGAAACAAAAAGGAAAATAAAACTGCAGTTCCACTAGGTGTCGCTGTGCTATATTTGAAAAAGGACTTAGTCACAGCGGTATGAACGGAGAGTGATGCAACATTTCTGAAGTAAAAATTCCAGAAAAGTGTCCTGTCTGATGACATATGTGAATGCTTTATATTTGTGTAAGAGACTTGCGTCATCTGATTGTACTGAACTATCTCCATACTTTAGATTTACCGTTGAGTTTGTAACATATTTGATATGGTCTATATTCTGTACTGTAGACTACATCAATTGTTAAGAAATATGTTTCAAATTATTATCTTTGTCTTTTCACTGTGTCTGTTTTTATATACATAGGTGTTGAGATGCAGCTGGAAACATCCTCTGGTTGAGTGAGACAGCGTCACATGCATCAATGTCACCACAGTCATTTAAGACCACAACTGCTAACCAGAATATTAAACAGGTTCTTCCCAAGATATAATGAAAATGCTTGGTTCAGAAATTTGATTAGAACATACCTTTTTACTCAATTTCCCCTGTCATGTGTTTTTATCAAAACTACATATGTACACAATTTGCCCCTACAGTGTGACACTGCAGAAGCCCTGGAGAAGTTTCTCCCGTCTGGCATGGGATTTACACCAGCAACCTTCTGGTTACTGGCCCGCCTTTCTAAACTAGGCTACTTTCAGTTTTACCAGATAACTCTTAGTACACATTCCAATACCCTTTATACAATCACAGGATATCAAAGTGTACAGTGATTTCTGATAATGAGTGTCTACTGTAAGTATCATTATGACTGCTCTCCTTTCCTGGAATTGGATTCAGTTACTACCGAGGCCACCGAGAGTGGCCCAGAGTATTGTAATAACCCTCCGGTAGTGGATCCTCTTTCATTTTATTCCTTTCTACAGTAACCATGACTCAGACCTTCTCTTGGGCCACTCCCCGAGACACCCTCGGAGATCAGCCATCATTGATGGCGACCCTGGAGTGGGCTCAGGGATTCGAACCAGCAGCCTTTCGGTTATTAGCCCAACGCTCTTCACCGCTAGGCTATCTGCCACCCTTAAGGCTGCTCCTAGCTGGACTGTAAATGGTAAAATTACAGAGTGATGGGATTATACTTTAATGGGACACGCAGTTTATGATGTAATGAAATGTACCATTACAATTATAACCCAATTATGATAATAAAATTAACTATATTATACTCAGTGGTGGACCCAATTGTCATACTTAACGATACCATAAACAAAAATTAAAGTAAAAGTGAAAGTCAACCAGTAAAATACTACTTGAGTAAAAGTATTTGAATTTAAGTATAATTAAGTGTGGCAGCAGGTAGCCTAGTGGTTAGAACGTTGTGCCAGTAATCAAAAGGTTGCTGGATCGAATCCCTGAGCTGACAAGGCAAAAATCTGTCGTTCTGCACCTGAACAAGGCAGAACGATACTGTTCCCCGGTAGACTCTCATTGTAAATAAGAATTTGTTCTTAACTGACTTGCCTAGTTAAACAAAGGTAAAAACAATAATTAAGTATCAAATGTAAATGTAATTGCTCAAATATACTTAAGTAGCTAAAATAAAAGTATAAATAATTTATAATTCCTTATATTTAGCAAGCCAGATAACATTTACAAACAAAAGATGTGTGTTTAGTGAGTCCGTCAGATATTGTCGAGAATTTGACCATTTTCCTGTCCTGCTAAACATTCAAAATATAACGAGTACCTTTGGGTGTCAGGGACCTTATTTTATTTAAGAATGTAGTGGAGTAAAAGTTGTCAAAAAAATAAATAGCAAAGTAAAAGTACAGATACGCCCAAAAACTGCTGAAGTAGCACATGATAGTATTTTTACACCACTGGTTATACTAATGTGATGTTAACATCACTTTCAATTAATGAAGTCACATAAGTATCTAAAGAGCTTTCAGTTTCACTTGTGTAATGCAACTAGTGTTTTCTACCTACTGGGGCAGTGGACTTCCCCCTTTTGCTATGACATTCAGACACAGTCACTCACTACACATCTCCTAGGAAGAGGAAATTCCACAACCCATAACACCAGACTAACAATGAAGACCAGCAACCACCCGGATGAGAATCTGGGAACTTCCTACTGACACAATTACCAGAACAGCACTTAATGTGAGAAGCATGTTGAAGAAACTCTGTGAACCCCTATGATAGACACATTACTTACTGTAATAGATTTAAAATCTTGAAAATGTCTCACTCATAAAATGCTCACCTTATTACCATAACACAGTGTCATCATTTCCCACATTGTAAAATGTTTTTGTACAGTACCAGTCAAAAGTTTGGAAACCTACTCATATAAGGGTTTTAATTTATTTTTACTATTTTAGAAATTGCAGAATAATGGTGAAGAAATCAAAACTATGAAATGACACATCATGTAGTAACCAAAAAAAGTGTATAATATATTTTATATTTGAGGTTCTTCAAAGTAGTTCCCTTTGCCTTGACAGCTTTGCACACTCTTGGCATTCTCTCAACCAGCTTCATGAGGTAGTCACCTGGAATGCATTTGAATGAACACGTGTGCCTTGTTAAAAGTTAATTTGTGGAATTTCTTTCCTTCTTAATGCATTTCAGCCAGTTGTTTTGTGACAAGGTAGGTGTGGTTCACAGATGATAGCCCTACTTGATAAAATACCAAGTCCATATTTTGGCAAGAAGAGCCCAAAAAAGCTCAGAGAAACGACAGTCCATCATTACTTTAAGACATGGAGGTCAATCTATCCAGAAAATGTTGAGAACTTTTAAAGTTTGTTCAAGTGCAATCACAAAAACCGTCAATCACTATGATGAAACTGGCACTAATGAGGGCCGCCACAGGAAAGGAAGACCCATAGATAAAGTCATTAGAGTTACCAGCCACAGAAATTGCAGCCTAAATAAATGCTTCAGAGTTCAAGTAACACACACCTCAACATCAACTGTTCAGATGAGACTGCATGAGTTACGCCTTCATGGTCAGATCGCTGCAAAGAAATCATTACTAAAGGACACCAATAATAAGAAGAGACTTGCTTGGGCCAAGAAAAACAAGCATTGGACTTTAGAACGGTGGAAATCTGTCCTTTGGTCTGATGAGTCCAAATGTTATATTTTTGGTTCCAACCACCGTATCTTTGTGAGACGCAGAGTAGGTGAACGGATGAGCTCCACATGTGTGGTTCCCACCGTGAAGCGTGGAGGAGGAGGTGTGATGGTGTGGGGGTGCTTTGCTGGTGACACTGTCTGTCATTTATTTAGAATTCAAGGCACACTTAACCAGCATGGCTACCACAGCATTCTGCAGCGATACGCCATCCCATCTGGTTTGCGCTTAGTGGGACTATCATTTGTTTTTCAACAGGACAATGACCCAACACACCTCCAGGGCTATTTGACCAAGAAGTAGAGTGATGGAGTGCTGCATCAGATGACTTCCACAATCACCCAACCTCAACCCAATTGAGATGGTTTAGAATGAGTTGGACTGCAGAAAAAGCAGCCAACAAGTGCTCAGCATATGTGGGAACTCCTTCAAGATAGTTTGAAAAGCATTCCAGGTGAAGCTAGTTGAGAGAATGCCAAGAGTGTGCAAAGCAGTCAAAGGCAAAAGGGTGGCTACTTTGAAAAATCTAAATATATTTTGATTTGTTTAACACTTATGGTTGCTACATGATTCCACATGTGTTACTTCATCGTTTTGATGTCTTCACTACTATTCTAAAACGTAGAAACTAGTAAAAATAAAGAAAAACCCTTGAATGAGTAGGTGTGTCCAGACTTTTGACTGGTACTGTAGATTGACTGAAATGTATGCTATGCTATGTTCATCAAGTGCAGTTAGTGTAGGCATGTTTAGTTTCTGGGGTGGAGCATTAGCAGCCAATTGGTTTGGAACTGGCTGTGGTTACAGTAGCCTTTCGATACCTTTGATGTGGTGACCTCTATATTGTATTTTAGTTCGGCACAGAGCATGTGAACCAAAAAAATGTTACGTCAAAATAAATACATTTCCGCGTTTATTTTGTCGCAATGACGTCATTCAGCTTCAGCCTAATGTGCGCCACACAAAAACAAAAAACTAATAGTTCCTTCTTCCTTGTCACGTATTTTACAGTAGATGTCACATTGTAATTGGCTACGGCCGGGAACCACTGGGGAACTAGGCTACTCTATACCCCCTCAACAATTTAAGGGCTTTCCAAAAACACTCTTTCACTTTCGTTGAATCTGACTCACTTCACGTGCAACTAAAGAATCAATATATTATGGTCCAACGTGAGAAACAAAACCATGAGCTTAAGTCAACATTCAGCAGCTGAGAATGAATACTTTTCTCGTTCTCTTATGCCTGCTCTCTGAAGGTAAATTGTTTTCCATGGCTTCTGACTAGGGGTTGATTCTGCTCATATAAGATGAGATGGGTTTGGTAAACAACATTTCCCACGTTTGACAGGTTATTGATTATTTTGTATGTAGGCTAAACTTGTTTTATTTATTTACCTGTTAACTTGCCTTCTTCCTTTTGTAGCGGTCTCTGTCAACGTCGTAGCTAGAGGAGACACCAGTGTTGACTTCAATGCCGACGCATCATATACCTGCACTCATGTGGACCCGACAGGTGTGCTGCAAGTCACTTGGCAGAGGCTGTTCAAAGACGACTCGGTGGAGAATCTGGCCACCTACAGCAAGCGGTTTGGAGCTCAAATCATAGACCCGCACCGAGGCAAGGTGGTTTTCACGGAGGCATCTCTCAACTCAACGTCTATTACCGTGAAAAACGTAACATGGGCAGACGAAGCCTGCTATATTTGTTCCTTTAATGTTTACCCGAGTGGATCAAGACGCAAGCAGACGTGTCTTACCGTTCAAGGTATTTAATGCACTGAATAATAACGGTTTTAAGGGCGTACCTCTATTGTTCTCTATTCAGTTGAAGTTACAACATTTTAATGTAAGTGATATTTTAACTCAAAATAATAATCGTAGGTCAGCACAGGTACAAGCACACCTGGTCAACTAATTATTCAGCCCTTGATTAGACCAAGTTGAATCAGGTGTGCTGGTATTGAAGTGGAAGTCACTGGGAGTATCCTTGAAGATTATATTTTTTGGGAAACACTCTTATCGAGCATTCATAAAGACTTCATAAGCAATACATAAAGTTAATTCGAAAAGTATTCAGACCCCTTGACTTTTTTCCCACATTTTGTTACATTACAGCCTAAAATGTAGTAATTATTATTATTTTTTTGATGATGATTTGCAAAAATATCTAAACATGTTTTTGCTTTGTCATTATGGGGTATTGTGTGCAGATTGATGAGGAATTTGTATTTATTTTATACATTTCAGAATAAGTCTGTAAGGTAACTAAATGTGGAAAAATGGAAGAGGTTTGAATACTTTACGAATGTACTGTAGATGCTAAACTAACACATGTATATACAAAACCACCAATACATGTAATATAAAGGTCCTTACATCTGGTGCTTCGCTAAATATAGAATAATCCTTTAGTCAGCCTTTACAGCAGGACATTTACTAAGGAATGATATCTGAATAATACAGTATGGGCAGTTTATTAGGGGTTTTATTAGGGGAATAGAAACACTATAGTTTAGAACACCAGCTAACTTCAACTATAAAATCACCATATTGGCATTGTTACATCACTGGCAGGATTTCCCAAAACTGTCTGAACGACCATGAACTCTGCTGCATTAATAAGGGACATTTGCTGGTGTCAAAACATATGAAAACATGATACATATTTTGAAAGCTATTCTTAATTGATCTGTCTGGTAAAATAAGTCATATAAATAAAAATCAATATGATCTAATATTCCCTGTTTCATTCATTCAAAGGTTTATCTGAAGTGAGAGCCACAATGCAAAAAGTCCCCAGCACTGAACCTAAAGCAGACATGGAAGTTGTGGTCAGCTGCTCTGCCACAGGTAAACCAGCACCTTGGATCCAATGGAACGTATCTGCTGCAGCACTCATAAAGACACCTAACAACTGGACTGTCATTAACAAAGACCAAACTATAACAGCCAATAGCAACATCACCCTCCAACTGTTGCCAGGCTCAGGGGGATACGTGGACTGTATCATAAACAATGGGATGAGGACACAGAGACACGAGCTGGTCCTGCTTCCTATTCTCCCTGGAGAGAGGGAGGTTGAAGAGGGTACGTAATGTTGACGTGTCATATACTTCTAAACCATACTCTTTTAGCGTGTCAGAATGGTCCAACTTGAAAACAACATTGAGAAAACATCCACCCTAGATCTATAAATGGCATGCCAAATTCATGATATTAATAATAAACATTTACATTTGGATACATGAATTTGGCGTTCTATTTAACAGGCTACATCATCCCCAGGGGCATGTTGTGATAGCCTTGTGACCAACATCATCCATCGTGCAATAGTGAAACATTCTGTTTCCTGAAAACAGAACGCAGCGATTTCAGGCTGGTTCCAAGAGGCTAATGTTGTGATGCTATTAGTGCTGTTAGTAATTTTATCTCACCAGTTGGGTTTAATGTTGACCACCATGGCAAAGCATCACGAGTCACTCCCTTTTTAAAATCACACTGTAGTCAAGTGTTGTGTTGAGTTCTGGGTGGTTTCCAGCCCCTCAGGGAAGCTACGTGATGGATGATATGATTGGATAGATGGGACAGAACATGATATCAACATGTTATTCAAACTGAATGCATTAAAAAAGGGTGTAAAATTCCTTGTTTTTCTCTTGGGAGTAAATGCTGTCTCTCCAAACACATGCTCACTGGAGTTTCATGTTTCACCTTCCAGATGACAAGAGGACATCCCCGTGGGCGGTTGGCATCCCAGTGTTCCTAATCATCTCCCTTTTAGTCATCTTTGGATGTGTCGAGCTTCAAAAGAAAAAAGGTGAGTCCGCACAATATTATCTTTATTTTAATCGTCTTAGTAAGACAAGTGGAATGAATTGAGTCATCAACTCAATATATGGTTCTGTCTTTTATCAAATAAACTGATACCTTGGAGCTCAGGAATGTTTATGGATAACGTCCTTTTAGATTCACTGTAGTACAGTATAGTAACCTTCACATTCTCTCTGGCAGGTTGCAGGCAAGCAGCGTTGGCAACCACAGCAGACGAGCAGGACCGTCTTAGGAGCATTGTGTAAACATCTGTCTGTTGTTGCTGCCTGTGCTTATATGCACTGAAGCAGACAGCTGTTTTTGTTGAGGACTGGAGCACCTGTTGTTACTGAGCCTGGATGTTGAACCTTGTTGAATCATTCTTACACAGTCATAAATAAGCTAATTAACACATTTATTATACAAGCCATGATATGGTTAATGCTGTTTAGAGGTACTGAAATGGCACTTTTAGGTTTTTGAGAGATTGATGACCTCTTGTAGGTGAGTGTTGTGATATGAGGTTGGTTACTTGTTGCCTGGCTACCCAAAAGCCTTGCTCCAGCCAAATGTTACGCCAAAGGACATTAGTTTCTTCGCAATGAGTCTGGATTTGAGTACCTCCCCAGCTTTTCACCGAATGCTAACACATTCTGGGCCATCTGATTTGTCCAGTAACGATGGGTTGAGTCAGAGCTAGAACACACGTGGGTTAAACAGGGGTTTGAAAATTCATCATTGGCTGTTACTGTGATTGCTTAGAGACAATCCAATCGCTGGAGACATTGTTTTGTACAACACCCGTCGTGCCCCTCGTCACCACAAACAACTTCAATAATAACCCTACCCATATTCAGACTAACGTATGTGGTGAAGGACAAAGCAGTGGAAGAATTTAGTTTGAGTCGTCAGGCTAGGTTACCTCATCATCTATTGGGACAGCGCCACCTACTGTTTGACTGTACTTTATTATAACATACACCAAGTAGAATAGATTTATCTATTTATTTTATGTTCTAAATAACCTATTAATTTATTTGATTTCAACCCACTTCAATGTGATTGACCTTGTTGCACTTTTGTTCAAGTTAAGTTTACAGTGTATCGTTATTATAAATCTATGGAACTACAGATAGTTTTGTTCTTCCTGTTATACCAGTGTAATGTGTGAATGTATTTGAGACCTCAGAATGTAATGATGATAATGCACATTTTTGCTCTTTGATATATCGTCTTGTTTGAGTTTCTATTATTTATTTTGATAATGTATGTTGCTTGTGTTCGATTCCATTTCCACTTGATTTGACACGGTTTATAAAATCAGGCTATTATTCTTGCTTGATCTGTAAAATGTTTTAATTGTTTTTAATTATTAAACATTCTTTATATGGATTGTGTTACCACCTGTGATATAAAACTATATGCTGTATTTAAAAAAGAAAAACTGCCCATTGTCACCTTGTTTACAGTAACATCACCATTTAAAATCAGGGGTAGGTTGTTATAGCTCTGTTTACAGTAACATCACCATTTAAAATCAGGGGTAGGTTGTTATAGCTCTGTTTACAGTAATATCACCATTTAAAATCAGGGGTAGGTTGTTATAGCTCTGTTTACAGTAATATCACCATTTAAAATCAGGGGTAGGTTGTAATAGCTCCTCCTTGTTTACAGTAATATCACCATTTAAAATCAGGGGTAGGTTGTTATAGCTCTGTTTACAGTAATATCACCATTTAAAATCAGGGGTAGGTTGTAATAGCTCCTCCTTGTTTACAGTAATATCACCATTTAAAATCAGGGGTAGGTTGTTATAGCTCTGTTTACAGTAATATCACCATTTAAAATCAGGGGTAGGTTGTTATAGCTCTGTTTACAGTAATATCACCATTTAAAATCAGGGGTAGGTTGTTCTAGCTCTGTTTACAGTAACATCACCATTTAAAATCAGGGGTAGGTTGTTCTAGCTCTGTTTACAGTAACATCACCATTTAAAATCAGGGGTAGGTTGTTCTAGCTCTGTTTACAGTAACATCACCATTTAAAATCAGGGGTAGGTTGTTCTAGCTCTGTTTACAGTAACATCACCATTTAAAATCAGGGGTAGGTTGTTCTAGCTCTGCGCCAGGCTCACTTGGCTGTGTAATATTTTAGCTCCTTTGTTTTATGTCATGAGAAGAGTTCCTTTAACCTTCAACTAAAACAATGGTTCTGACACTGGCTTACACTGTTTAAAAATGTTTTTAAAGTCTCACCAGCTGAGTTTACTTTTAGCCTGGTGTATGGGGCCATATGTGATCCAACCTCATGTTGGTTGGACACAGAGGAAAATTCAAATTCCCTCTCGTGACTAATATAACTCAGTTTCACCATGTCTCCTGCACACTACAGCTACCTGTGTATTATACTAATAGTCTATACTAATAGTCTAGTAATTTCTAAAAGGTGAGCTAATTAGTTTTATGCATGATATACTGCATTTGTCAGAATTGTTTTCTGAATGTACACAATATTGCTGATGCTATTGCTTTTCTTCATGAAATGTAGTGCTTTTTTGCCACGATCGTCGTATGAAGGAGACCAAGGCGCAGCGTGGTGTGCGCACATTCTCTTTATTAAAAAGACTGAACACCGAACAAACTAACAAAAGAAATGTGAAGCTATACACTAGTGCTGACAGGCAACTACATAGTCAAGATCCCACACCAGAAAGTGTGAAAAAGGGCTACCTAAATATGATCCCCATTCAGAGACAACGATAAACAGCTGTTCTGATTGGGAACCATATTAGGCCAACATAGATATACAAAACCCTAGACATACAAAAATCTAGAGTACCCACCCTAGTCACACCCTGACCTAACCAAAATATATAGAAAAACATATCTACGGGCAGGGCGTGACAGTACCCCCCCCCAAAGGTGCGGACTCCCGGCCGCAAACCTGAACCTATAGGGGAGGGTCCGGGTGGGCATCTACCCTTGGTGGCGGCTCCGGTTCTGGACGCAGGCCCCCCTCACGCTTCGGTGGAACCGGACCGTGGATCATCGCCGGAGGCCCCGGACTGGGGACCGTCACCGGAGGCCCCGGACTGAGGAGGCGCACTGGAGGCCTGATGCGTGGTGCCGGCACTGGTGGTACCGGGCTGGTGAGAGAAGAGAAGAAGAGGCACAGGACGTACTGGACTGTGGAGGTGCACTGGAGATGCAGCGCGTAAAGCCGGCGCAGGATATCCTGGTCCGAAGAGGTGTACTGGAGACCAGGAGCGCTGAGCCGGCACAACCCGTCCTGGCTGGATGCCCACTCTAGCGCGGCAAATGCGGGGAGCTGGAACAGAGCGCACCGGGCTATGAATGCGAACAGAAGACACCGTGCGTATCACTGCATAACACGGTGCCTGACCAGTCACACGCTCCCCATGGTAAGCACGAGGAGTTGGCTCAGGTCTAAACCCAGACTCTGCCAATCTCCCTGTGTGCCACCCCCCAAAATATTTTGGGGCTGCCTCTCGTGCTTGCCTCGTTGGTAATACTCCTCGTAACGTCGCCGTTCTGCTTTCGCTGCCGGCGAAACTCCCCAGCCTGCATCCAGGGTCCTGCATCATCCAAAATCTCCTCCCAGGTCCATTCCTCCTGACCACACTACTTGTGTCCATACAAAAAACTAGAGTACCCACCCTAGTCACACCTTGACCTAACCAAAATATATAGAAAAACAGAGATATCTAAGGTCAGGCGTGACATTTTTACAGCAGTTCAAACCTGTATTTCACTACATTAATGATTTTATTTATATAGGTATAGGCTATATATAGCTATAGTCCACGTGTCAATCTCATTCCACGGAGGCCGAGTGTCTGCGGGATCTCGCTCCACCCTCGCACTTGATTTATGAATTAAGGTCACTAATTAGTAAGGAACTCGCCTCACTTGGTTGTCTAGGTCTTAAAACCTGTTAAGGATGTCGAGAATCTAAGCAGCTTTTCGCAGCTTTTTGTTAAAAATCGCGCAACATTTCAGCGCCCTGCTGCTCATGCCAGGAATATAGTATATGCATATGATTAGTATGTGTGGATAGAAAACACTCAGACGTTTATAAAACTGGTTAAATCACTGCTGTGACTATAACAGAATGTGCGTTTCATCGAAAAGTGCAAGAAAATCTGATCACTGAAAATGGAAATAAATATCCATGCGCCACTTCCAGGAATTGTTCAAGAAGAACCGAATTAAATGAGGCCGAGGTTGCAGTACCTACAGCTTCCACATCTTGTCATTTGCTTCGGCTTTGATTCTTGGTCAAACCGAATCAAGGGAACCGATTCCCTCCGGTCTCCGACCTGATGTTTTGGTTGAGAATTTTTTTTTCCAGACGGACACCTATAGAATTTACATCGCCTCCTGATGAATTTTATCGCTTATTAACGTGTACTAATACCTAAAGTTGCATTACAAAAGTATTTTGAAGTGTTTTGTGAAAGTTTATCGTCGACTTTTTTAATTTTAAAAAATGACGTTACGTTATGAAACGCTCTTTTTTCCCCGTTTATCACACAGTCTTCATAGATCGATATCTTGGCTATATATGGACCGATTTAATCGAAAAAAAGACCCAATAGTGATTATGGGACATCTAGGAGTGCCAACAAAGAAGATGGTCAAAGGTAATGAATGTTTTCTATTTTATTGTGCGGTTTGTGTAGCGCCGACTATGCTAATTATTTTGTTTACGTCCCCTGCGGGTCTTTTGGGGTGTTACATGCTATCAGATAATAGCTTCTCATGCTTTCGCCGAAAAGCATTTTACAAATCTGACTCTGTAACTAGATTCACAACGAGTGTAGCTTTAATTCAGTATATTGTATGTGCATTTTAATGAAAGTTTGAGTTTTATCAAAACGATATGTGGCGCACTTGAAATTTCCGCTGATATATGTTCCCACCACGGGACCACTGCCCTAACAAGTTTTAATTAAAACAAAAACCTGCGGACACTCAGCCCTCCATGCAACCGAAAGGTTGCTAGATCGAATCCCCGAGCTGACAATGTAAAAATCTGTAGTTCTGCCCCTGAATAAGGCCGGCATTGTAAATAAGAATTTGTTCTTAACTGACTTGCCTAGTTAAATAAATAAAAAATGCTCCTGAAAAACAATGAGGAGATGGGAGAG
The DNA here is from genome assembly GCF_023373465.1 of Oncorhynchus keta. Classification (NCBI taxonomy): domain Eukaryota; kingdom Metazoa; phylum Chordata; class Actinopteri; order Salmoniformes; family Salmonidae; genus Oncorhynchus; species Oncorhynchus keta. The sequence goes on from NC_068457.1 coordinate 26,465,391, forward strand.
GCTGGCCTTGCAGTGTGTCAAGCTGTGTGTAAATTGACTGCAAACAATTCGGAATTTAACGCATTAATGTTTCTTATAAAACACTGAATGTTAGCTAGAGACGGGTACTCAGGCTAGTCCATTTCCCCTTGACACATTAATATCTTACATGTCTTTCCCACACACACTTGGTTGTGCATGCTGGCTGCACATGTATCATATACGTACAAATCAAATCTGCTTGCTGTGTGGAGCATAGTTCAGACGCCACCCTTATCTTTGATTTCACACTCGATTTGCTGGGCCAATCAAACGGCTGTAGGGAGAGACTTACTTCACAGCTACATCTTTGAGCAAGCAATGGTACTGACACACACACGAGAAAACCTTCATATAGGTTAAGTTAATCTCACCATTAGATTCATTTATCTTGATGATACAGAATGTTATTACCTCCAACCTTGCAACGGTGTTTTCCTGATACTGTTCTGTGTTTACTTTCACTTTCACTAGAGGAGGAGTTGTGGAGAGACTAGCAGCTGTCCTTTTCTCTGTGGGAGGAGCTCACAACACAAAATTGGCCAACAAGGTTTCTTGTTAGTTTTTAAACTAAAACAACAGAGCGTGTTAGTATTTAAACTATCCAACGGACTACGTTACCATGCCTCCCACAATGCCTCATTTGGAAACGGTTTCTAGTATGAAATACTACTTTGCCACACATTATCCAGAGGTCCAGCCACACATTGCTGCCATGGCTCGTGTTAAAAGTTACCTTACTCTTCTGCTGCTATTCCTTCCTGAGGGTGAGTTACATCTGTGTTCATATGAAATACATGATAGGTCTGTAGGTCTTAAATGTAAGTTATTATCAATTTCAGAGTTGCGTTTCATTATGAGATGTAGATAACTACACTACACTTATAGGTGCATTATGCATAAGTTGTAACTGCAGATAGTCCTTAAAGGAATACATTTAATTCAATAAAAAGTATTATATTTTGAACATTATTGAAGCTAAGGTGTCTTTGTAACTGGTGAATAGCCGGTCCAGTCACCATCAGTATACAAACATCAGCATCTTCCTGTTCTATACTGTAAAACATGCAACTTAGAAAAAGTCCATTGAGCCTAAATATCCCAGTTTCCTGGACATTTGAATTGGGGGATTCTTTAGCTGACATGGAATACTTCACTGAGCCAATGATTTTTACTCAATTTGAGATTAATCAAAAAACCTGAGTTTGCTGAAACTCTCAACGTAAAATACTGTCTTGGCTCAAAATACATGTGTCTTATTAACAAATATTCTAGTAGTTTGTCTAATTTCAGTTTATGTGACAAACCCATCCATGCTTAGTGTAGAGAATCATTGTACCATCTAAAACACTGTGAAATATATCTTCCAAAACCCCTCAAAATATTGTACTTTCAGCTGCAACAAAACTGGAAGCATAGAAACAGCTCACATAAAACCGATCTACCACTTCTTAGACTTGCTATCAATGAGAATGACAGATATATCATTTCTATAAATTAATTTCTTTGTGAATTTGGTCTGGTTGCCCAAAAAGTTACATATTCCAGCATTGAATTTGATAGGATTTATTTTAGCCCACCAAGGGCTAGTCTTCCAAGAGTCCTTTGAAATGTATAAACATACAGAATGGGAATTGAAATGATTGATGCAACACTGCATATACCTTTAAATGTATTTATGCAGTTGTCTTATCCTTTAACAGTGTTCACTGCAGGTCGCTAAAATGTAGCGCTGTATTAGATGTGTGTACTAAACAGGCTGTAACTGTCTTCATGCAGGGCTCTCTCAGCTGGTGAGAACACAGCAGGTTGTCATAGCAATCCTGGGTGAGGATGCTTACTTCAGCTGCAGGCTCATGAAACCCAAAGATGTGCTTCAAGTCACCTGGCAAAAAGTGACACCAGGGGTGACTGAAAATGTGGCCACCTACAACAAACGATTTGGATCAGTAGTCAACCCACCTTTTCAGAGGAACGTGGAGTTTGAAGACGAGGGTCTGCAGAACTGCTCTATCGTCATCAGAGGAGTGTCAAGAGGAGACGAGTCCTGCTACAAGTGTCTGTTTAACGCCTATCCAGAGGGAGCTATCAGTGGCAGGACCTGCCTCCAAATTAATGGTAATATATGATAACTAAGGAGGTGTTTAAGGGACATTACACTCTATAATCCAAATTGTATAATGTGAATTCACTTTAACATTAGACTACTTTTGACGTCTTAAAAAATGTTATGTCCCTTTAAAACAGGAACAATGGCCTCCAATGCCTTCAATCCATTGTTCTACCGTGACCTGTGTGTAAATGATTAACCCAGGAACAATTCCCTCAAATTATCATGCATCCATTTGACCTTGATGTAGATGAAAACATTATAGTATTTACATTCACTGTGACCTGTGTCTGTTGTTTTCCTATAGAGCTGTATGGACCCTCACTCCTCATCACACAAACCAACAACAGTCACACCACTCTGTCCTGTTCTGCTACTGGACGACCTGCTCCTACAGTAACCTGGGACCACATAGAAAACATCAGTCTAGACCAATCCACAATGGATGATGTCACCCATCCCAATCAAACAGTCACTGTCACCATAACTGCCATGGTGGCAGCGTCCAGTCTACCTGACAAAGACACCAGGGTTGGGTGTGTAGCATCATCCGTTGGCACCGTCAAGGATGTTTCCATGGTGATTCCAACTCGGGATCAAGCTTCATTTGCAGGTGAGAAATGGTTAGGGTTAATACCACCATAATATATATTGACATGATCAGGAACATGATGTCATGGTGATTTACTGCCTGTGTTCATGATGATGTATTTCTGTGCTAGGTCAATCTCAGGTCTCTGATGACAGGATCAGTGGTAAGTGGTTGTTATTCTAATAATGACAGGTCATAATCAACCTATTGACTGGCTCTTTTCCTATTCAACTTTCAGCTGTAGTGCAGAGCCATATTTAGAGTCGTGGCCAAGAGGTTAGGAATGACACAAATATTAATTTTCACAAAGTCTGCTGCCTCTGTGTTATGGCATTTTGCATATACTCCAGAATGTTATGAAGAGTGATCAGATGAATTGTAATTAATTGCAAAGTCGCTATTTGCCATTTCCACTGCATTTCAGCCCTGCCACAAAAGGACCAGCTGACATCATGTCAGTGATTCTCTCGTTAACACAGGTGTGAGTGTTGACGTGGACAAGGCTGGAGATCACTCTGTCATGCTGATTGAGTTCGAATAACAGACTGGAAGCTTCAAAAGGAGGGTGGTGCTTGGAATCATTCGTTCTTCCTCTGTCTACCATGGTTACCTGCAAGGAAACACGTGCCGTCATCATTGCTTTGCACAAAAAGGGCTTCACAGGCAAGGATATTGCTGCCAGTAAGATTGCACCTAAATCAACCATTTATTGGATCATCAAGAACTTCAAGGAGAGCGGTTCAATTGTTGTGAAGAAGGCTTCAGGGCGCCCAAGAAAGTCCAGCAAGTGCCAGGACCGTCTCCTAAAGTTGATTCAGCTGCGGGATCGGGGCACCACCAGTACAGAGCTTGCTCAGGAATGGCAGCAGGCAGGTGTGAGTGCATCTGCACGCACAGTGAGGCGAAGGCGTTTGGAGGATGACCTGGTGTCAAGAAGGGCAACAAAGAAGCTACTTCTCTCCAGGAAAAACATCAGTGACAGACTGATATTCTGCAAAAGGTACAGGGACTGGACTGCTGAGGACTGGGGTAAAGTCATTTACTCTGATGAATCCCCTTTTTGATTGTTTGGGGCATCCGGAAAAAAGCTTGTCCAGAGAAGACAAGGTGAGCGCTACCATCAGTCCTGTGTCATGCCAACAGTAAAGCATCCTGAGACCATTCATGTGTGGGGTTGCTTCTCAGCCAAGGGAGTGGGCTCACTCACAATTCAGCCATGAATAAAAAATGGTACCAACACATTCTCCGAGAGCAACTTCTCCCAACCATCCAGGAACAGTTTGGTGACCGAACAATGCCTTTTCTTGCACCTTGCCATAAGGCAAAAGTAATAACTAAGTGCCTTCAGGGAACAAAACATTGATATTTTGGGTCCGTGGCCAGGAAACTCCCCAGACCTTAATCCCATTGAGAATTTGTGGTCAATCCTCAAGAGGCGGGTGGACAAACAAAAACCCACAAATTCTGACAAACTCCAAGCATTGATTATGCAAGAATGGGCTGCCATCAGTCAGGATGTGGCCCAGAAGTTAATTGACAGCATGCCAGGGTGGATTGCAGAGGTCTTGAAAAAGTAGGGTCAACACTTCAAATGTTGACATCAACTTCATGTAATTGTCAATAAAAGCCTTTGGCACTTATGAAATGATTGTAATTATACTTCAGTATAGTAACATCTGACAAAAATATCTAAAGACACTGAGGCAGCAGACTTGTGAAAATGTATATTTGTGTCATTCTCAAAACCTTTGGCCACGACTGTACATGTATGAGGCTTTGGTGTAGTGCAGAGCCATATTCACATGTATGAGGCTTTGGTGTAGTGCAGAGCCATATTAACATGTATGAGGTTTTGGTGAAGTGTACCTGGGAAGTTGACCTCTGTCTTCTCTTGTCATCTCTCTCATTCACAGGGACAGTGGTTGCTGCAGTGATGGGTTCAATGTGTCTCATTGCTGGAATCTGTGTAATACTTTGGTTTCTTAAGAGGAGAAACGATACCTCATCCAGGTAGAGATACAAATATTACCCTGAAACAAAAAAACAGTTACTATGAATGTAATATGTGATTTGACTGCCAGTTGTTTACCAGTTGATCTCTAATTTGATGTACAGAAAAGCCCCAGTGTCTGACCCAGAATTCATCAGGACTCCAACAAAGAAAACAACTGAATGGTGAGACTCATTCTAAAGAACCTGTAAGGGGACAATAGGTCCATCAAATCTATTTGTATGTAAGACAACCTAAAACATGCTAATATAGTTGTTAAAAAATCTCTGCCACACAGGTTAAAAAACACTTGTGTGCTCTTGTCAGTATATTGACATGTTTTATTCATTTCAGGGAAACGCCAACCTCCAGTCCACCAACCAGGGACACACAAACCTTCACTCCATCACGAATGTGAATAGTTTTACAACTTTATTTCATTATCTTTATAAAGTGCTTGAAACAGGGAAGAATAGAACGCTACAGAAGAATGATGTACTTCTGTGGTGGTCATAGAGTAGTCATGGTGACAGCATCATGCACTCTGCTGCATGTTGATATCTGTTCTGCTTTGTGACTCATCATGTCACTAATGCACTAAATATTCTCTCAACTTGGGAAAGATGTGTATTTCTTTAATCAAAGAGTGGTCATGTTTATTATGTCAGTGTTTACATCACTGTCTGCAGGGCCGTTTCTCGCTTTTTGCCCTTCCTCTTGGCAGCTTAAAAGTTAATGTCCTGCAATTCAACAGTATGTTGAGACCCCGACTGACTACCTAAAACATATGATATTTACTGTATATAAAAACATTGTTTTGGTTGGGGGCCCCCTAGTGGCTGTGAGGCCCTAAGCAACCGCTCACGTCACTTAAGCCTAGAAACGGCACTGACTGGTTGTTTCCATAGATAATATGGTTCTTATCAATACATTGACCATGTTCATTTCTTTCAGGACCACACCAATCTCCAGTCCATTCAAAATGTGAGTATTTGTACAACTTTATTTGATCGTCCTGGTAGAACGCTTGAAACAGATGATTGTGAATGTTAAAATGGGTTACAATAACCCCAAAATTCAAACATTACTCAAAAATGTACTTTTTGTGTTTCAGGTTAGACTCCCTCAGCTCCTCAGCCAAGCGTATGATGCAACAAGCACAAGGTGTTGTAAAGAAGTAGGTTTAAGTCCTCTTGTTTTTTGGGCGGGTGTTTTATACCGTATTCTCTCATTGAACGAGAAGCTCTGGAATTATGTTTTGAGGTGGTAGTCATGGTAACTGCATACATGCAAATTAGTTGCATTTGCTGCATTGTTGTTATGTTACTCCATTCAGTCGATATTTAAATGACCTTCTTTTATGCAGAATATCTCCTGAGAGACCAGATGACCTGCAATGTAGAAGGTGAGCTGAAATCATTACAAATAATGATAAAGATGCAGTCAGAAGTATATATTTTAAAAATATTTATCTATGCCATTCTGTTGTATCTATCTTAGGAAACTTTTAGAGGGTGACGAGAACTGAGTGACCACCATACTGCCTCACACACATCTGTGTGGTTCGGTTTCTATCCATAGGCATTGTGGGTACTGAATAGTGGACTGAATGGCTGACACACATAGGCCTGCTGGTTATTGTATATCTAAATACAGTCTGTATGTAAATATATTTTGTAGTTGGTTAATGATGAAACATGATAAATCCACACTAGACTTGTTTGTGGTTTTATTCTTCACTTATTTATAAATCAAGTGTGGTGATATTATAACCTACACAATGTAATAATGTCGACTACTTTCATGGTGTGTGTGTTTTTGTGTGTGGTTTTCTTTCTTCACTCTTTATAAATCAAATGTTTTTTTTATGATACACAATGTTGAAATGTCCTTTGTTGTGGGTGTGTGTTTGTTTTCTACTTTTATCAATCCAATTTTAAACAACGTTGTAGTGTATGTTGTGACATCAGCTTGTTATACAATGTGTCATAAATCTGCTGCTGGGAATGCTTAAAAAATGAATTGTCTTTGATTCTTCTAACACTCAAGAGACCAACCGAAGTTACAAACAAGTGCCACTAGGTGTCGCATAACTATAATTTTAGGGAGAGAGGTCGTAGAGAAACGGGTTTGATACTGTAGTTTTGCAGCTGACTCTGGTCTCTTCACTTTATAGACTTTTGAAACATGGATGTGATAGTCAGTGTACCAGATTGTTTTACCCCATACAGAGGACATACGTAATTCTCACTAACTCCTTGGTCATGTTAACTGACGGATTGTATCTCATAGAACAATAAGATCTCCGAAGCCTGTGTTAACCTCTGACCTTGTTTTCAGCGTTTATTCCAAAACCCTATTCTTTCTCCATTAATTTTTCCCACTGAAAGGGCTAAACGAACCAGAGGTAACTAATTTGCCCCATGGGAAGATCTGAACGAATCAGAGGTAACTCATTTTCGGTTTTTAGGACTACAAGCTGGAGAGCTCTATAACCTGGAAAAACTCCAAACACTTTGAAAGACTCACAGGTGTAGTTCCCTTCAGCAGGTGTAGTTCCCTTCAGCAGGTGTAGTTCCCTTCAGCAGGTGTAGTTCCCTTCAGCAGGTGTAGTTCCCTTCAGCAGATGTAGTTCCCTTCAGCAGATGTAGTTCCCTTCAGCAGATGTAGTTCCCTTCAGCAGGTGTAGTTCCCTTCAGCAGATGTAGTTCCCTTCAGCAGATGTAGTTCCCTTCAGCAGGTGTAGTTCCCTTCAGCAGATGTAGTTCCCTTCAGCAGGTGTAGTTCCCTTCAGCAGGTGTAGTTCCCTTCAGCAGATGTAGTTCCCTTCAGCAGGTGTAGTTCCCTTCAGCAGATGTAGTTCCCTTCAGCAGGTATAGTTCCCTTCAGCAGATGTAGTTCCCTTCAGCAGATGTAGTTCCCTTCAGCAGGTGTAGTTCCCTTCAGCAGATGTAGTTCCCTTCAGCAGGTGTAGTTCCCTTCAGCAGATGTAGTTCCCTTCAGCAGGTGTAGTTCCCTTCAGCAGGTGTAGTTCCCTTCAGCAGGTGTAGTTTCCTTCAGCAGGTGTAGTTCCCTTCAGCAGGTGTAGTTCCCTTCAGCAGGTGTAGTTTCCTTCAGCAGGTGTAGTTCCCTTCAGCAGGTGTAGTTATATATAATAATATATATGCCCTTCAGCAGATGTAGTTCCCTTCAGCAAATGGCTTGTATGTTGGTGATGTGTAGAAACATTCTGCCACTCTCTAGCTGTAGTGTGACTCTGGGGTCACAAGTGCTGTCTGGACGTTTTGGGTCAGATCAATATGACACTGGACACTCATCCCTCTTCACTCTATTTAAATAACATATCATTTGAGTAATGTAACTCAGTGTTTGGTTGTGGCAGATTAGAGGAACAGCTGCTCCTCCTGTTCCCAACATGTTCACTTGAGTCTGCAAACAGGAAGAGAAGCAGATTCTGAGAGTATTTTTTCATATGATAGGTTTGATTGATCATGAAGCTAACGGTAGGAAAGTGAAAAGGACAGTTTATTCTTAACTATTAAAACTGTAATGAACAATTACTGTGTAGGCCTAACTCCTGTAAGTAGTGTAACAAGTACTATAATTACTAATTGTTACCCTGTACTTAGGGTACAAATGAAATAGATCATGCAATATCTCTCTTACCGTCAACAGCTGTGAATAGACCCCACAGCACCAGAAGCAGAGCAAGTCTGGATACACCTCCACACATACTGACCAACTGCAGAACCAAACGTTGACCCAACACTGCCTGCTCAGACCGACTACAGATGTGGTGTATTTACTCAGAGGAACAAAATAAATCTCAATCAAACCAAAGTGATGCTTCTTTGACTGGGTCCTCTTGCACAGGGGATTCTGAGAGAGATCAAATTTTATGTTCAGCCCAACAAAGATTGTCTTGAATCAACTGTAATGTTTCATACTAGTTATTTTAGAGGCCTCTTCAGTGGATTGAGCAGAATGTTGTAAATGTGTGAAACTTCCTCCTCAGCAGGGTCATTGGGGGTTGGCAGTACTCGCTAAGGAAGCGGTACGACATCCTTTACAGTGGTGCGTAATGACTCGGATCAACAGTTGCGCTCAGCTCAACACTGGGGGCGCTGTTGAGGAAGTTTAAGGGATGAATGTAGCATGTGGAGATGTGTGAAACTTCCTCCTCAGCAGGGTCATTGTAAGGTCACTTCCATTTTAATTCCAGGTCAATTCAGAAAGTAAACCAAATTCCAATTCTAATTCCAATTGTTCCTAATTGAAAGGCATCGAAGAGAATTGGAATAGGACTTCGAATTGGAATTTCAGTGTACTTCATGAATTGACTGGAATTGACCCCAACCTTGCGCCTCAGCTTTAAGTGTCCAGCTTGCGTCGCCTCATGAGCTTTTGAGGTGGCGTGATCAGCTAAGATGCATGAGGGAGAATGGTCATGTGTGCTAGCAAGGCAGAGGTCCCGAGTTCGTGCCAGGTATGTGCCGAGTCGGGGTGGAAGCGGTAGTCACTAAACACCAGAACGGGTTGATCATTTTCCCTCACACAGGATTAGTGGAGGAGTCCTGCCGCCAGATCCTGAACCTATGCAAGTGGGGCGGCACGGGTTAACTAAGGACGAGCGCCAACGTAGACGTGAGACCAACAGCTGCCTCTACTGTGGTAGCTCGGGACATTACATCTCCGTTTGTACTCAGCGCCCGTTAAACTGCTCGGCTCGTTAAGTTTGGGAGGTTTGTTAGCGAGCCAGTTTCAACCTCTCAAGAGCCCTGTCAGACCTCGTTTTCCTGCTACCCTCATAAATAAGAATCAGAGTTTAGCGATTAACGCTTTCATCGATTCAGGTGCCGATGACAGCGTCATTGATGCCGACTTAGTGGAACAGCTGGGGCTTTCCAAGGAGCAATTACCGGAAGCCATTGAAGCAACCACTCTGAACGGCAGTAGTCTGGCACGGATCACTATGAGGACTGAACCGGTTAAGATGTTGTTGTCGGGAATCATTCAGAGGTTATTTCTTTTTTCATTTTGCCTTCCCCCCATGTTCCTCTCTCTGGTTCTTGGATACCCCTGGCTAAGAGAACACAATCCTTTGTTTGATTGGGTGACTGGTAAGGTAACTAGTTGGAGCATTGAGTGCCATGCTAACTGCCTCAGGACTGCCTGTTCTCATGCTGTCCCCAGTCGGGTCAGTGAGTCTGCTCCTCCTGATTTGTCCCTGGTTCCTGAAACATATCACGAGTTGGGTGAGGTGTTCAGTAAGCAGAAAGCTCAGTCACTTCCTCCCCACCGACCTTATGATTGTACAATTAAGCTGTTCCCTGGAGCTGCCTTTCCCAAGGGACGGTTATACAGTATTTCTCGACCTGAGCGGGAAGCCCTGGAGACCTACATAAAGTAGTCTCTTGCTGCAGGTCTCATTCGTCCCTCGTCATCACCCCTGGGAGCTGGATTTTTTTTGTGAGTAAGAAGTATGGCTCTCTTCGACCGTGTATTGATTATCGGGGGTTGAATGATATTACGGTCAAGAACAAGTACCACTTGCCCTTGATGAGCTCCGCTTTCAATTCTTTACAGGGTGCTACTGTGTTTACGAAGCTTGATCTACGCAATGCGTATCATCTGGTTCGGTTCAAAGAGGGGGACGAGTGGTTGACTGGATTCAATTCACCTATGGGACATTTCGAGTACCAGGTGATGCCGTTTGGACTTTCCAACGCTCCAGCAGTGTTCCAAAGTTTGGTGAATGACGTGCTGAGGGATATGATCGGTCTGTTTGTGTTCGTTTACCTGGATGACATCCTGATTTTCTCCAAGGAGCTTTCCAGCCACATCCAGCATGTTAAGCAGGTCCTGCAGCGGTTATTGGAGAACCGTCTGTTTGTGAAGGCAGAGAAGTGTGATTTTCACGCTCACACTACATCCTTCCTCGGGTACATCATCTCCAGGGGTGAGATCAAGATGGACCAAGGGGCGGTTCGGGATTGGGCCCGGCCCGGTACGAGATTGCAGCTCCAGAGATTCCTGGGATTTGCTAACTTCTATCGGAAGTTTATCCGTGATTACAGCCGGGTGGCCGCCCCTTTAACTGCTCTGACGTCTTGCACCAAAATGTTCTGTTGGACTCCTGAGGCAGACCGAGCATTTCTGAACTTGAAGAGCCGATTCACCAACGCGCCGATTCTCTCTCAACCTGACACTTCCCGTCAGTTTGTTGTTGAGGTGGACGCGTCTGATGTGGGGTGGGCGCCATCCTTTCCCAGCGTAGCTCCACTGACGGTAAACTCCATCCCTGCGCCTTCTACTCTTGTCGTCTTTCACCAGCTGAGAGAAACTACGATGTGGGTAACCGGGAGCTTCTCGCTGTGAAGCTTGCCTTGGAGGAGTGGCGTCACTGGTTGGAGGGAGCGGAGCAACCGTTTGTGGTCTGGACTGACCACAAGAATCTGGCTTACGTGCAATCGGCTAAACGTCTCAACTCCCGTCAGGCCAGGTGGGCTTTGTTTTTTGGACGCTTCAATTTTTCCCCGACGTTCCGACCTGGGTCGAAGAACGGCAAAGCGGACGCCTTGTCCCGGATGTTCTCCAAGACTGAGACGATTCTTCCCCAGAACCTTGTCGTGGGAGCCGTTACATGGAGGATTGAGGAGGATGTGATGGCGGCCCTTCGGACGCAGCCCAGCCCCGGTAACGGTCCACCCGGTTGGTTGTTCGTGCCTGAGTCGGTCCGTTCTGCTGTACTTGAGTGGTCCCACGCCAGCAAGATAGCTTGTCACCCTGGCGTTGCTCGGACTATGGCGCTACTGCGCAGACGATTTTGGTGGCCTGCCATGGGAGAAGATACCCGGAGGTTTTTTGCCGCATGTCCTGTTTGTGCTCAGAACAAAAGTACCAATCGGCCCAGCTCTGGGCTTCTTCACCCCCTACCTATTCCTCGGTGACCTTGGTCGCATCTGGCCCTGGATTTTGTCACGGGATTGCCCCCTTCTGTTAGGAACACGGTCATTCTGACCATTGTGGACAGATTCAGCAAGTTTGCTCATTTTGTCATTTTGTACACCCCACATTTCATGTCTCCTGCCTCAAGCCGGTTCTCCTCAGTCCTCTGTTGCCCCCTCCTCCTCGGATGATCGGAGGTGGTCCTGCCTACACGGTGCGCCGCATAATGGATTCCAGACGGCGGGGTCGAGGTTTCCAAAATCTCGTGGATTGGGAAGGATATGGTCCAGAGGAGAGGAGTTGGATTCCTCGGCGTCAGATCCTTGATGACGACCTGCTTCGTGACTTCTACCGCCTCCACCCTGGCGCTCCAGGTAGTCCGCCCGGTGGCGTTCGTCGGAGGGGGGGTAATTATTCTAGGAAGGTATTTACATTCAGAAACACAGTCAATTAAAGCCAAGTTTACAATAAAAAAAGTAAATGATTGAATATGAGTTTGAGGTGAGAGTAATAGGAGTATTGTCTTTCAGTTGAATGTTTCTATCCCCACAGTTCACACAGACCCATCTCTTTGATGTTGTGGTTTAATACCTTAGACATGTTAGGAAGAGGATTTAGTTGATGGCTTGTCTAGAGTTGCATCCCGTACACAGTTAAACCCCCCATATAATATTCCTGTTACATTGAGATCGTATGAGGTCATGAATTCACTTTGGGTCGTCTTCATTTGGACATTAACAGTTCAGTAAAGTGTCTTTTTCTTGTGTCAGGTTTCTTTCTACCATTATAAAACATCCATTTGGGTCTGTAGAAATGTCTGTAGACTGAAATGGGACTTTTTATTCATGAGAATTGATGGTACTACTCATGCTCAATCAAACCCGATCTCATGAAATAATATACCCACAATCTGTTTCCCTTCCTGTTTACAGTGACTCAAGAGAAAACATTGGAGACCGGAGGAGCAGATTCCACTCTTCTCTGCTCAAACCAAACACTCGCTGACATCCTGACTGTAGTATGTCACAAAAATAGAGTTATAAGTGAGGGTCATGAGTGTAGAGTTTCACAAGACTTTGAGACAAATCATACCAACAGCTCTTGTGACCCCAGAGTCACACTGCAGACAGAGAATGACAGTGTGTTTCTACACATCACCAACATACAACCATCTGATGAAGGGAACTACACCTGTGATTGTACACATGATGAAGGCAATTCTGGTATAAACATACATATTTCTGTCAATGGTAAGTGTTTGGTCTGATGGGATTATTGACAATCATTTTAAAATGAACCCCAGCATAATGCCTTATCACCACATATTTAGTGGAATGCCTGTCATGTGCAAAAGTACATTCAGCATTTCTTATGTATTTGGCTTACCTTGATGTTCTGTGAGTGTTTTAGTGTCTTGTTTTGTAACATCTGTCATAGAACTTAAATCTGACAGAACTGAGAGAATCTCTGTAGTCACAATATTTGATTTTGTCATCATTACATGTCTTAAATGGAGAGACTGTCAACAACACGTTGCCTTAATGTAAATGAACAAGATGGTGGAAGAGAAACATAAGATCATCATATATATTTTCCCCTTTCTCAGGAACCCAAGTGCAACAGGCCACAGACAACCGTCTCTTCTATTGGGGGATGATATCAGGCGTTGCAGCATGTGTAGCTGTACTGGTGTTTGGTGGTGTAATCATGAGGAAAATTCATCTCAGGTCAGATGATATTAATACATTGGTAAAAGAGTGTTTGACAGAGTTTTGGTATTTGAATAATTACTTGGAAGCACCGTAGTAAAAAATGGTGCATTCTCAAATACATATTAGATCTACAATGAGGATAGAGTACAACAATGATGAAAAGCATGAAAAGGGCTCACCAAGAAAAACATCCAAAAGGACTCATTTGAGGCAGAAAGTAATTGGAGCACTCAACAAGGAAGGCAGAGATGGATTTATTTTAGCTCAGTGTAATTCATTGTATAGGATGATAACAGTTGAGTGTCCAAACTCCTTTCTGTCTCGAATGAGTCCTTCTGGAAATGTTTCTATGTAAGCCCTTTACATGCAATGCTATATAGCCAACTGACACATTTTTAAATATCCAAACACCATGTATAAAATACAGGCTATTTGACCTACTTTAAGTCTGATTCAATGAGTTTGTGCTGATCACTACCCACTGAGCAAAAACTGGTTGAATTCATGTTGTTTCCACTTCATTTCAACAACAAAATGCAATGTGATCATAATGTGGAAAACATGTTGGATATTTATTTATTTTACTAGGCAAGTCAGTTAAGAACAAATTCTTATTTTCAATGACGGCCTAGGAACAGTGGGTTAACTGCTTGTTCAGGGGCAGAACGATAGATTTGTACCTTGTCAGCTCGGGGATTTGAACTTGCAACCTTCCGGTTACTAGACCACTAGGCTACCCTGCCCACCCCATAGAGAAATGTATCATCACAAGGGAATGTCGTACCCCCCCCCCAAACTTTTACCCTAAATCCAATAACATGGTGATATTTTTTGTTGTTGAATTCACGTTAGTTGACAACTCAACCAAAATGTCAATCGAAACTAGACGAGATGTTCAACTGACGTCTGTGACCAGTGAGTAGTTTCCAATAGCTGCACTGTTGTGGCTTCTCACTTCTCATTTCCTGTCAAAAACAAGTGAGGTGAAAAAAACAGATACACTGCACACAATCATTGTGCTCTGGGAAATGTGCTGTGTAAAACATGTTTCAGTTGGTGCTATGTTAATTCAATCTGGTTCTTTTTTGCTCAACAGGAGAACACAGCTACAAGTGTCTGGAACCGTCAACGAGGTGCCACAACACTGCTTGCTGTTGCCTGTTAGTCAGATGACAGCAGCTGGGTCCCCATTTGCAACAGTTGCTGTACATTTCACAATAAATATCTGCGTGCTCCATACCTGAAAAGACCGCACACGTACAATAACATTGAGATTCATCAACTAGGTGGATGCAATACGTCTGCATGTTTCCACTATAAATCAGACCCATAACATTGAGATTCATCAACTAGGCTGATGCAATACGCATGTTTCCACTATAAATCAGACCCATAACATTGAGATTCATCAACTAGGCTGATGCAATACGCATGTTTCCACTATAAATCAGACCCATAACATTGAGATTCATCAACTAGGTGGATGCAATACGCATGTTTCCACTATAAATCAGACCCATAACATTGAGATTCATCAACTAGGTGGATGCAATACGCATGTTTCTACTATAAATCAGACCCATAACATTGAGATTCATCAACTAGGTGGATGCAATACGCATGTTTCCACTATAAATCAGACCCATAACATTGAGATTCATCAACTAGGTGGATGCAATACGCATGTTTCCACTATAAATCAGACCCATAACATTGAGATTCATCAACTAGGCTGATGCAATACGCATGTTTCCACTATAAATCAGACCCATAACATTGAGATTCATCAACTAGGCGGATGCAATACGCATGTTTCCACTATAAATCAGACCCATAACATTGAGATTCATCAACTAGGTGGATGCAATACGCATGTTTCCACTATAAATCAGACCCATAACATTGAGATTCATCAACTAGGCTGATGCAATACGCATGTTTCCACTATAAATCAGACCCATAACATTGAGATTCATCAACTAGGTGGATGCAATACGTCTGCATGTTTCCACTATAAATCAGACCCATAACATTGAGATTCATCAACTAGGCTGATGCAATACGCATGTTTCCACTATAAATCAGACCCATAACATTGAGATTCATCAACTAGGTGGATGCAATACGCATGTTTCCACTATAAATCAGACCCATAACATTGAGATTCATCAACTAGGCTGATGCAATACGCATGTTTCCACTATAAATCAGACCCATAACATTGAGATTCATCAACTAGGTGGATGCAATACGCATGTTTCCACTATAAATCAGACCCATAACATTGAGATTCATCAACGAGGTGGATGCAATACGCATGTTTCCACTATAAATCAGACCCATAACATTGAGATTCATCAACTAGGCTGATGCAATACGCATGTTTCCACTATAAATCAGACCCATAACATTGAGATTCATCAACTAGGCTGATGCAATACGCATGTTTCCACTATAAATCAGACCCATAACATTGAGATTCTGTAAACAGATAGTTTGACCTCAATAATCAACTAGGCTGATGCAATACGCATGTTTCCACTATAAATCAGACCCATAACATTGAGATTCATCAACTAGGCTGATGCAATACGCATGTTTCCACTATAAATCAGACCCATAACATTGAGATTCATCAACTAGGTGGATGCAATACGCATGTTTCCACTATAAATCAGACCCATAACATTGAGATTCATCAACTAGGTGGATGCAATACGCATGTTTCCACTATAAATCAGACCCATAACATTGAGATTCATCAACTAGGCGGATGCAATACGCATGTTTCCACTATAAATCAGACCCATAACATTGAGATTCATCAACTAGGTGGATGCAATACGCATGTTTCCACTATAAATCAGACCCATAACATTGAGATTCATCAACTAGGTGGATGCAATACGCATGTTTCCACTATAAATCAGACCCATAACATTGAGATTCATCAACTAGGTGGATGCAATACGCATGTTTCCACTATAAATCAGACCCATAACATTGAGATTCATCAACTAGGCTGATGCAATACGCATGTTTCCACTATAAATCAGACCCATAACATTGAGATTCATCAACTAGGTGGATGCAATAACGCATGTTTCCACTATAAATCAGACCCATAACATTGAGATTCATCAACTAGGTGGATGCAATACGCATGTTTCCACTATAAATCAGACCCATAACATTGAGATTCATCAACTAGGCAGATGCAATACGTCTGCATGTTTCCACTATAAATCAGACCCATAACATTGAGATTCATCAACTAGGCTGATGCAATACACATGTTTCCACTATAAATCAGACCCATAACATTGAGATTCATCAACCAGGCGGATGCAATACGCATGTTTCCACTATAAATCAGACCCATAACATTGAGATTCATCAACTAGGTGGATGCGATACGCATGTTTCCACTATAAATCAGACCCATAACATTGAGATTCATCAACTAGGTGGATGCAATACGCATGTTTCCACTATAAATCAGACCCATAACATTGAGATTCATCAACTAGGCGGATGCAATACGTCTGCATGTTTCCACTATAAATCAGACCCATAACATTGAGATTCATCAACTAGGCGGATGCAATACGCATGTTTCCACTATAAATCAGACCCATAACATTGAGATTCATCAACTAGGTGGATGCAATATGCATGTTTCCACTATAAATCAGACCCATAACATTGAGATTCATCAACTAGGTGGATGCAATACGACTGCATGTTTCCACTATAAATCAGACCCATAACATTGAGATTCATCAACTAGGTGGATGCAATACGCATGTTTCCACTATAAATCAGACCCATAACATTGAGATTCATCAACTAGGTGGATGCAATACGCATGTTTCCACTATAAATCAGACCCATAACATTGAGATTCATCAACTAGGCGGATGCAATACGTCCGCGCGCGTGACTGAGAATCTGCCTGAAAAACAGCCTTCATTCACCATTTATAGTGACAATAACGCCTTTTTTCACTGTATACTTTGGAAGTATTGTAATTATACCATTTCTAAATAGAAATGGCGAGCTTGATCAAATGTCTCTGGAGGTGTTGGCAGAATGTTTGAAACTTTTACAGTGACATTTGCTGTGTCTGACCATTTCTGAAATAAAAAACTATTGCAAATGGTTGTGGACCTGTAAACAGATTGTTTGACCTCCAATAACCTTTTAATATGCTGCACTGACCTCCAATAACCTTTTAATATGCTGCACTGACCTCCAATAACCTTTTAATATGCTGCACTGACCTCCAATAACCTTTTAATATGCTGCACTGACCTCCAATAACCTTTTAATATGCTGCACTGACCTCCAATAACCTTTTAATATGCTGCACTGACCTCCAATAACCTTTTAATATGCTGCACTGACCTCCAATAACCTTTTAATATGCTGCACTGACCTCCAATAACCTTTTAATATGCTGCACTGACCTCCAATAACCTTTTAATATGCTGCACTGACCTCCAATAACCTTTTAATATGCTGCACTGACCTCCAATAACCTTTTAATATGCTGCACTGACCTCCAATTATGAAACATTGTCTATTTGGAAACAAATGACAACTACAGTACAGGCCTACTTATGCTGGTAGCCTCCCCAGTGGGCAAAACCTGGTTGAAAAGACGTCCTTATGACATCTTTTTATGACGTTTTACTCTGTTGCAAAGTGGTTGACAAATGATGTTATTTTTGCGTCTTTTTACTGACCAGAATATGATGTATTTTTCTAACCCCCATATGACCAGTGGGCAAAACCTGGTTGAAAATAAGTATTTTCATGACATTTTATTCTGGCCTCAAACTGGTTGAAAAATGCCGCTTTTTTTACTGACCAGAATATGATGTATTTTTCTGCCTGCCAGCAACCAGTTGGTCATAATTGTGACCTCTATCTGACCAGCTGGTCATAATTCTGACCACTATATTATGTGCTATATTTTGGAACCTACTGGTCATAGTTTAGACCTCATCATCACCTGGTAATGACCAGCTGACTACAGCTTATTACTTAGACTCTTAGAAAAAAGGAACCCAGAAAGGTTCTTCAGCTGTCCTGATAGAATAGCCATTTTTGGTTCTAGGGAGAAGCGTTTTTAGATCTACGTAGAACCCTCTGTGGAAAAGGTTCAACATAGAACCCAAAAAGGTTCTACCTGAAATCAAACAGGGTTCTCCAATGGCGACAGCCGAATAACAACACGTTTCCCCCCCTAAGAGTGTACTGTAATAAGTATTGCAGAGGATAAAGTTGGATAATGAAAACATTTTTCCTTACATGTTTCCAGAGTCATCAGTGAAAGATAAACAAATATTTGGGAGTACTTTTTTACCCATTTCTCTCCCTAATTTCGTGATCTCCAATTGGTAGTCAGTCACATACCATCGCTGCAAGGGCCGCGGCTTTTGTGGAGTGATGGGTAACGATGCTTCGTGGGTGACTGTTGTTGATGTGTGCAGAGGGTCCCTGGTTCACGCCCGGGTATGGGCGAGGGGACGGTCTAAAGTTATACTGTTACATATACGTAACAATTTTTCATACATCTGCATAAAATAATTGTTTATTATTAATAAGAGCTGTGTGATGGGCGAGAGGACCTCTGAGCACAGAAGGCGATCTGGAGCATAATGGTCCTCTTGAAGAGTGGTGTGATGGGTCAGATCTGGAGCATAGTGGTCCTCTTGAAGAGTGGTGTGATGGGTCAGATCTGGAGCATAGTGGTCCTCTTGAAGAGTGGTGTGATGGGTCAGATCTGGAGCAGAGTGGTCCTCTTGAAGAGTGGTGTGATGGGTCAGATCTGGAGCATAGTGGTCCTCTTGAAGAGTGGTGTGATGGGTCAGATCTGGAGCATAGTGGTCCTCTTGAAGAGTGGTGTGATGGGTCAGATCTGGAGCAGAGTGGTCCTCTTGAAGAGTTGTGTGATGGGTCAGATCTGGAGCAGAGTGGTCCTCTTGAAGAGTGGTGTGATGGGTCAGATCTGGAGCATAGTGGTCCTCTTGAAGAGTGGTGTGATGGGTCAGATCTGGAGCAGAGTGGTCCTCTTGAAGAGTGGTGTGATGGGTCAGATCTGGAGCAGAGTGGTCCTCTTGAAGAGTGGTGTGATGGGTCAGATCTGGAGCATAGTGGTCCTCTTGAAGAGTGGTGTGATGGGTCAGATCTGGAGCAGAGTGGTCCTCTTGAAGAGTGGTGTGATGGGTCAGATCTGGAGCAGAGTGGTCCTCTTGTAGAGTGGTGTGATGGGTCAGATCTGGAGCATAGTGGTCCTCTTGAAGAGTGGTGTGATGGGTCAGATCTGGAGCATAGTGGTCCTCTTGAAGAGTGGTGTGATGGGTCAGATCTGGAGCAGAGTGGTCCTCTTGAAGAGTGGTGTGATGGGTCAGATCTGGAGCAGAGTGGTCCTCTTGAAGAGTGGTGTGATGGGTCAGATCTGGAGCATAGTGGTCCTCTTGAAGAGTGGTGTGATGGGTCAGATCTGGAGCATAGTGGTCCTCTTGAAGAGTGGTGTGATGGGTCAGATGTGGAGCAGAGTGGTCCTCTTGAAGAGTGGTGTGATGGGTCAGATCTGGAGCAGAGTGGTCCTCTTGAAGAGTGGTGTGATGGGTCAGATCTGGAGCAGAGTGGTCCTCTTGAAGAGTGGTGTGATGGGTCAGATCTGGAGCAGAGTGGTCCTCTTGAAGAGTGGTGTGATGGGTCAGATGAAGTGAAGACAATCAGCGCATTACAACTTTATCAAGTTGCAAACTAGAAGAGGACACTCTTGAAGAAACTTTGTACTCAGCTGGCTAAAAGTATTTCCATGGTACTAGTTGAATAATGTTGTGGCTTAGAGACGTCTTTAAAAAAGAGCAACTTGATCATATACATACTTTGCGTCCTTCTCCCACACGGCTCAGGGGCATATTTTAGGACTTTCCAGAGGGAACCAAACACATCAACCTCCTGACTCTTCTGGCTTTTCATGACACTTTCTGTAAAGCATAAAATATATGTTTCCATAATGTGGGCTTGTAGGATATAACAGTAACACACAGGCAAATATATTTAACAGTCAGAATCTACTAAAAGTGGTAGCAAAGGCATGTTTGCTCCTCTGTCCCTTCATATCGAAGTGGGACATTAATTCATTGCTCATCAATCTGAAGCATTTTAAGAAAGAGGTTATCTGAACTCCTCGTTAAATGGTCAAGTTTAGCTTAATCCTAATACACATTGTAATATTCAAACAACTTATTATAAGCAAAGCTCCATAATCCTGAGGACATTGTCCTGGACAGAGGTACCCCAATATAGGACAGCTTGGCAGTCTTAATAAAATAAATGCAAAAATGTAAGTATGTGTCAAGATACAATAAAATATTATATTGTTCAAAAGTTATGCGTCTGTCATATCATTCCTGCAACAAACAGTGTTAGAAATGGGTGTAATTGCACGTGTGTGAGTCTGAGTGAGCAACAGAGAGAATGAGCAAGAGAGAAATGGAAGAAATGTACACCAGGGGAGCTGTCTGTTGAATCAGGAAACTTTACCTGACTCACCAGGGGAGGTGTCTGTTGAATCAGGAAACTTTACCTGACTCACCAGGGGAGGTGTCTGTTGAATCAGGAAACTTTACATGACTCACCAGGGGAGGTGTCTGTTGAATCAGGAAACTTTACATGACTCACCAGGGGAGGTGTCTGTTGAATCAGGAAACTTTACATGACTCACCAGGGGAGGTGTCTGTTGAATCAGGAAACTTTACATGACTCACCAGGGGAGGTGTCTGTTGAATCAGGAAACTTTACATGACTCACCAGGGGAGGTGTCTGTTGAATCAGGAAACTTTACATGACTCACCAGGGGAGGTGTCTGTTGAATCAGGAAACTTTACATGACTCACCAGGGGAGGTGTCTGTTGAATCAGGAAACGTTACATGACTCACCAGGGGAGGTGTCTGTTGAATCAGGAAACTTTACATGACTCACCAGGGGAGGTGTCTGTTGAATCAGGAAACTTTACATGACTCACCAGGGGAGGTGTCTGTTGAATCAGGAAACTTTACATGACTCACCAGGGGAGGTGTCTGTTGAATCAGGAAACTTTACATGACTCACCAGGGGAGGTGTCTGTTGAATCAGGACACAAGGCTTTTACAAAGTTGGTTTGTAGGAATCAATACACATAGAAAATCTCAGTATCAAACAACATTTTTCACACATCTTATTGTCAATGACAATGGATTTAAGGAGGGGTGGTTCTGCACTCTCCATTCCCTGGGATGTGGCAGAATAGGTCACTGGTAACTGAGTGGGTGGCCATAGACATGTTTCAGGAAATGTAAAGACAGAGACCAATCAAGGTCTTCACTAAGTTAGAATTGGCCGAGCAGGTACATTGACTATGTGGCCTGTTAGCAATATGTAAGCCATTTTCTACAAGAAATCATCTCCAGAAATAAAAGCTTCTCCCAAGTGGGTGTGACACCTACTCCCGTTGCCTGCTGATATCTGCTTTGGTGATTGCTGCTCTCGTAAAAGCCTGGGTTTTCAGCTCGTTAACACTAGAAGCTTATTACCTAAAATGGATCAATTGAAAGTGTGGGTTCACAGCTTAAATCCAGACGTGTTGGTCATTCCTGAGACGTGATTAAGGAAGAGTGTTCTGAATACTGATGTTAACCTTTCTGGTTATAAACTTTTTCGTCAAGACAGATCTTCCAAAGGTGGGTTAGTGGCAATCTTTACCAAGGATCACCTTCAGTGCTCAACCAAGTCTGTCCCCAAACAATTTGAGTTGCTGGATTTTAGCGTTAAACTTTCAAATAGCTCTTTGTTGACTGTTGCTGGGTGCTATCGTCCTCCATAAGCACTGGCCTGTACCCTACGTGCCCTAAGCTCTCTCCTGGCCCCCTTACACTAAGTATGAATATGTCCTGCTACCTGCCCTAAGCTCTCTCCTGGCCCCCTTACACTAAGTCTGAATATCCTGCTAGGTGCCCTAAGCTCTCTCCTGGCCCCCTTAGACTAAGTCTGAATATCCTGCTAGGTGCCCTAAGCTCTCTCCTGGCCCCCTTACACTAAGTCGGAATATGTCCTGCTACCTGCCCTAAGCTCTCTCCTGGCCCCCTTACACTAAGTCTGAATATCCTGCTAGGTGCCCTAAGCTCTCTCCTGGCCCCCTTACACTAAGTCTGAATATCCTGCTAGGTGCCCTAAGCTCTCTCCTGGTCCCCTTACACTAAGTCTGAATATCCTGCTAGGTGCCCTAAGCTCTCTCCTGGCCCCCTTACACTAAGTCTGAATATCCTGCTAGGTGCCCTAAGCTCTCTCCTGGCCCCCTTACACTAAGTCTGAATATCCTGCTAGGTGCCCTAAGCTCTCTCCTGGCCCCCTTACACTAAGTCTGAATATCCTGCTAGGTGCCCTAAGCTCTCTCCTGGCCCCCTTACACTAAGTCTGAATATGTCCTGCTAGGTGCCCTAATCTCTCTCCTGGCCCCCTTACACTAAGTCTGAATATCCTGCTAGGTGACCTAAGCTCTCTCCTGGTCCCCTTACACTAAGTCTGAATATGTCCTGCTAGGTGACCTAAGCTCTCTCCTGGCCCCCTTACACTAAGTCTGAATATCCTGCTCGGTGCCCTAATCTCTCTCCTGGCCCCCTTACACTAAGTCTGAATATCCTGCTAGGTGACCTAAGCTCTCTCCTGGCCCCCTTACACTATGTCTGAATATATCCTGCTAGGTGACCTAAGCTCTCTCCTGGCCCCCTTACACTATGTCTGAATATATCCTGCTTGGTGCCCTAAGCTCTCTCCTGGCCATAGCTCTAGCAGTAGGAAGCTCTCTTATCCATTTATATGCAGATGATACAGTTTTATACTCAGCTGGCCCCTCCCCGAATGTTGTGTTAAACGCTCTACAACAAAGCTTTCTTAGTGTCCAACAAGCTTTCTCTTCCCTTAACCTTGTTCTGAACACCTCCAAAACAAAGGCCATGTGGTTTGGTGAGAGAAATGCCCCTCTCGCCACCGGTGTGATTACTACTGAGGGTTTAGAGCTTGAGGTAGTCACATCATACAAGTACATGGGAGTATGGCTGGATGGTACACTGTCCTTCTCTCAGCACATATCAAAGCTGCAGGTTAAAGTTAATCGTAATCGCTCCTCTTTCACCCCAGCTACCAAACTAACCATGATTCAGATGACCATCCTACTCATGCTAGATTACGGAGACGTAATGTATAGATCTGCAGGTAATGGTGCTCTCTTGAGCGGCTAGGATGTTCTTTACCATTCGGCCATCAGATTTGCCACCAATGCTCCTTATCACTGCACTCTATACTCCTCTGTAAACTGGTCATCTCTGTATACCCGTCGCAAGACCCAGTGGTTGATTCTTCTTTATAAAACCCTCTTAGGCCTCACTCCCCCCTATCTGAGATATCTACTGCAGCCCTCATCCTCCACATACAACACCCGTTCTGCCAGTCACATTCTGTTAAAGGTCCCCAAAGCACACACATCCCTGGGTCGCTCCTCTTTTCAGTTTGCTGCAGCTAGCGACTGGAATGAGCTGCAAAAAACACTCAAACTGGACAGTTTCAGCTCAATCTCTTCATTCAAAGAATCAATTATGGACACTCTTACTGACAGTTGTGGCTGCTCTGCGTGATGTTGTCTCTTCCTTTTTTCCCTTCTGCTGTTGTCTGCACACAATAATGTTTGTACCCTGTTTTGTGCTGCTACCATGTGTTGCTGCTACCATGTTGTGTTGCTACCATGTGTTTTCATGTTGTATTGCTAACATGCTGTGTTGTCATGTGTTGCTGCCATGCTATGTTGTTGTCTTAGGTCTATCTTTATGTAGTGTTGTGTCGTCTCTCTTGTCGTGATGTGTGTTTTGTCCTACATTTTATTTTATTTATTCATATTTTTAATCCCATCCCCCAACCCCGCAGGAGGCCTTTTGCCTTTTGGTTGGCCGTCATTGTAAATAAGAGTTTGTTCTTAACTGACTTGCCAAGTTAAATAAAAGTTAAATAAAAAATAAAATGAAAAAATCAGTTATAAAGCATCCTTCAGCCTTGTGGTGGTGCAAAATCTATACTTTTTTTGTGTCTAAAGAAGGAAGTGGACCTGTTGATGTGTCTGTGGTAGATCATAAGACCTCTCTGTGGTGCTCTACAAAGACCCCAGTCACAAAAACTAGGTTGCACTAGCAGAGGTGCCATTGTTTCTGCATAGGTGTAACACGAATACAAGCTAGACGACAGCAGAACTTCCTACACTCAGCTCTCAAGGCCCATTATAACCAAGTCAACCCAGACAAATGAGCTTCACTTTGGTTTGATTTAGTTTTATTTTGTTCCTCTACTGAGTAAATAACGTTGCATTGACGTCACATCTGTAGTCGGTCTCAGCAGGCAGTGTTGGGTCAACGTTTGGTTCTGCAGTTGGTCAGTATGTGTGGAGGTGTATCCAGACTTGCTCTGCTTCTGGTGCTGTGGGGTCTATGCACAGCTGTTAACGGTAAGAGAGATGTATCCCATTATGTATTTAATTTGTACACGAGCCTTGAACCTTACAGGAGTACTTACAGGAGTTAGACCTACACAGTAATAAGGACACTGCATTGTAAAGATAACCACATTGTTCACTACAGTTTTAATGCAGTTAGTCAATATGAATAAACTTGACTTTGCTTTACTTCACTAGCTACTCATGCACTGTATTGTAAAGTGTAATTGCTCACTACAGTTTTAATGCAGTTACTCAACAAGAATAAACTTTCATTTTTACTTCACTACCACTAGCTACTCATCTTATGTTTTATCACAAGCAACACAAAAACAAAATGGCAACTATACAAATCATTCTCTAAGATGGTCAACATAACATTTCCAAATTCTGTCAAATGTGTATGGTTTAATGTGTATGGTTTAATTCCAGTTTGTTATTGAGGGAGGATATGGAGCTTTCCAATTGATGGCTTTATTTTTATTGCAGCAAGTAGATCTAGATTTCAAAACCTTCTCTGATATTGATCACCAATATTTAAATTTCCCAACAAATATAATCGTGGAGTTGAATGGATATAAATTCCTCGACCTCATGTAATGATAACACATACATTATCCCAGAATGGTGTCAGTTTGTCACAGGACCACAGCATATGTAATAGGTTTATTTTGTGCTTTTTGCATCTCCAACAGAGATGTGACATGTCTAGGTGACATTACATGCATTCTGGCAGGACTATAGTAAGTCCTATGAATTATCTTACATTGCATTAGTTCATGTCTTTGTAGGAGCAGGTATGAACATTTTAACATATCTGTGACCAATGATTCTCCTTAATTTCTTCATTTAGATCTGTTTACCATTTGTTCATTATAGGTTCTGAGCCTTCAGGTTGAGTTTCAGTCAGCCCTTGATATAACTTGGCAATCAAATTCTTTGTCGTAGCAGCTTCTTTCAGTATTTAATCTATGCTAGATGCCTTAGGTTCATCCATATTCTGTTGAAGTGATTGAATATGATTTCTGAGAAATCGGCCTTGGATAATGTAATTGATTGAATGACAGTATAGATCCATCAATATAAACATGTAAAAAATGAATGATGGCACTTTGGAACACGACTTAAAGATGTCATCACTAAATGCTGGAGGTAAAGTGGGGTTATAATAAATAAGGGTTCCTGGCAATGTTGTTTCTTTCCACCTCATCAATTTGATGGTGGATTAACTCCTAACATGTCTAAAGTATTAAACCACAATATCAAAGAGATGGGACTGTGTGAACTGTGATCTGAGTGAATTAACTTTTACATGACTGTTTCTATGCCAATGAAAAGCCAATTCTTCAGCAATGATTTTTGTAATCTACATTCAAAAGTTATACTGGGCAGAAGGATCCGCATGACAGTGGATCATTATCTTTCTTTTTAAGTAGGGTGATTGTAGCTAAACATGGTGACTGGGGAAGTTCATTTTTCTCTAGAGCTGCTGTGAGCATAAGTAACACAGGCCTTAGTAATCTGGAATGAAGGTGTCTATAACATTCCACTGGGAATCCATCATTACTAGGAGATTTCCCAGTATGTAGATAATTGATGCCCTCCAACAGTTCACCTGGGGTGATGTTTCATCCATATTCCTTTTTTCTGGTTCATTTATAATTGGTCAAATGGCCTTATTGAGGAAAATGTCTATATATTCCTTTCAACTTTTGTTTTGGGATTGATACAGGTTGTCATAAAACATTTTAAAGACTGAGTAAATTTCAGAAGGAACCATTGTTATGCTACCATCTGGGGTTTGAATGCTATGGATGGTTCATTCCTCTTTCTTCATTTGCCAAGCCAGCATTTCCCCTGCACTTTCACCTTGCTCAACATCTTGTTGCTTGGATTTCATGGCAGCAATCTCTGCAGATCGAGAGTTTATTGTGTTATATTCAAGCTTCAAAGTGTTCAATTGTTGAAGGGTGTCAACATTTCTATCTAAACTGTGTTTTCTTTCTGAGTCGTGGATTTTCTGTTCTAGTATTTCTAATTCTTTATTGGTCTAATGTTTCTAATGTGAAGAGTAAGACATGATACAACCTGTCATGTATAGATTTAAGACCTTCCCAGACTACAGTTGGACATACTTCATTGCCTACATTCATTTCCAAAAACGTGTCTATCTGTGTGTTGCGATATGAGGTAAACTCCTTATCTCCAAGAAACATTGTGTTGGATCGCTATGTCTCTGCTATTGGCATGGGAGGTTTGAGCTTAAACGTGAAAGACGATGGGATATTGTCGGTAATTATTCTAGGAAGGTATTTACATTCAGAAACACAGTCAATTAAAGCCAAGTTTACAATAAAAAAAGTAAATGATTGAATATGAGTTTGAGGTGAGATTAATAGGAGTATTGTCTTTCAGTTGAATGTTTCTATCCCCACAGTTCACACAGACCCATCTCTTTGATTTTGTGTTAGGAAGAGGATTTAGTTGATGACTTGTCTAGAGTTGCATCCCGTACACAGTTAAACCCCACATATAATATTCCTGTTACATTGAGATCGTATGAGGTCATGAATTCACTTTGGGTCGTCTTCATTTGGATATTAACAGTTCAGTAAAGTGTCTTTTTCTTGTGCCAGGTTTCTTTCTACCATTATAAAACGTCCATTTGGGTCTGTAGACTGAAATGGGACTTTTTATTAATGAGAATTGATAGAACTACTCATGCTCAATCAAACCCGATCTCATGAAATAATATACTCACAATCTGTTTCCCTTCCTGTTTACAGTGACACAACAGAAAACATTGGAGACCGGAGGAGCAGATTCCACTCTTCTCTGCCCAAACCAAACACTCACTGACATCCTTACTGTAGTATGTCACAAAAATAGAGTTATACATGAGGGTCATGAGTGCAGAGTTTCATACGACGTTGAGACAAATCATACCAACAGCTCTTGTGACCCCAGAGTCACACTACAGATAGAGAATGACAGAGTGTTTCTACACATCACCAACATACAACCATCTGACGAAGGGAACTACACCTGTGATTGTACACATGATGGAGGCAATTCTGATATAAACATACATATTTCGGTCAATGGTAAGTGTTTGGTCTGATGGGATTGGTCACAATCATTTTAAAATGAACCCCAGCATAATGCCTTATCACCACATATTTAGTGGGATGCCTGTCATGTGCTTACCTTGATGTTCTGTCAGTGTTTTGTGGTCTTGTTTCGTAACGTCAGTCATAGACGTTACATCTGACAGAACTGAGCATTTCTGTCGTCACAATATTGGATTTTGTCATCAGTACATGTAATAATGTCTTAAAATGTAGATACTGTCAACAACACGTTACCTTAATGAAAATGAACAAGATGGCAGAAGAGAAACAAATAAGATCTTAATATATATTTTCCCCTTGCTCAGGGACCCAAGTGCAACAGGCCACAGACAACCGTCTCTTCTATTGGGGGATGATATCAGGCGTTGTAGCATGTGTAGCTGTCCTGGTGTTTGGTGGCGTAATCATGAGGAAAATTCATCTCAGGTAAGATGATATTAATATTTTGGTAAAATAGTTGCTGTAATGGGTGTTTGACAGATTTTTGGTATTAGAATAATTACTTGGAAGCACTGTTGTAGAAATTATGCATTCTCAAATACATTTTAGTTCTACAATGAGGATATATTACTGAATTGGTGTCAGAAATACATGCAATGCTATGAGTTCATGGGGGCTTCAACCAAAATGTAAATCGAAACTAGGCTGGATGTTCAACTGACATATGTGACCAGTGAGTAGTTTCCAATAGCTGCGCTGTTGTGGCTTCTCACTTCTCATTTCCTGTCAAAAACAAGTGAGGTGAAAAAAACAGATACACTGCACACAATCATTGTGCTCTGGGAAATGTGCTGTGTAAAACATGTTTCAGTTGGTGCTATGTTAATTCAATCTGGTTCTTTTTTTGCTCAACAGGAGAACACAGCTACAAGTGTCTGGAACCGTCAACGAGGTGCCACAACACTGCTTGCTGTTGCCTGTTAGTCAGATGAAGGCAGCTGAGTCTTCATTTATAACCATTGCGTACATTTCTAAAAAGACCGCACACAGACTGCGCACTTACAAAAATATTGAGATTCATCAGCTTGGCGGATGCCATGCATACGCATGTTTCCTGTTACAAATCAGACCCGTCCTGAATTTGTTCGCTTGTGAATGAGCATTTCCAATCAGCCTGAAAAGCCTTTTATGGTGACAGTAACGCCCTTTTTCGCTGTGTACTGAAATGAAACCATTGCCGTTTCTAAATAGCAGTTCGCGAGCTTGATAAAATGTCTCTGGAGGTGTTGGTTGAATGTTTTAAACTTTTACAGTGACATTTACTGAAAAAAACTATTGCAAATTGTTGTGGACCTGTAAACATATTGTAACTTTTGAATATGCTCCACTGACCGTGAATTCTGAAACGTTGTCTACTCGGAAAGAAATGACAACTACAGTGCTTACAGCGGTAGCCTACTCACTTCAATACAAAACATCAACTGTCTGTTCTTCTGTTAAAGTCAGCCGTTATAACCCACGCCCCCTTTCGCATGTTATTATAGCTTAATCCGTTTAGTACTGTGAAGTGGGTCTAATTATATTTACGATTCAGTCATTTAGCAGAGGCTCTAATCCAGAGCGATTTGCGAGAATCGAACCCACAACCCCGGTGTTACGTCCGTCGTCAGATGAATGAGACCAAAGCGCAGCGTGGAAGGTGTTCATGATTTTTAATATTGAACTCCAACAAAATACAAAATGACCGTAATGTTCTGTAGGATAGCCTGAATGTTTTAAAGTGAGTAATTTAGCTTACTTTTATTTTTTCACCTTTATTTAACCAGGTAGGCTAGTTGAGAACAAGTTCTCATTTACAACTGCGACTGGGTCAAGATAAAGCAAAGCAGTGCAACACAAACAACAACACAGAGTTGCACATGGAATAAAAAAGCGTACCGTCAATACCACAATAGAAAAAAAGAAAGTCTATATATAGTGTGTGCAAATGGCGTGAGGAGGTAAGGCAATAAAAATAGGCCAATTTAGCAGATTAACACTGGAGTGATAGATGAGCAGATGATGATGTGCAAGTGTAACAGAATAACTTTGCAAACGAGCAGTCCCCTTGTAAATAAAAACAAAATGGGGATGACCAGGGATTCTGGGCACATCAACAACAGTCACCTATGTAAGCATCGTTGCAGAGCAAGGGGAACTACTACTTCAAGGTCTCAGAGCAAGTGACGTAACCATTGAAACGCTATTTAGCGAGCACCGCTAACTAAGCTAGCCGTTTCACAAGTAGAGATACTGGTGTGCAAAAGAGCAGAAAAGTAAATAAAAACAAAATGGGGATGAGGTAGGTAGATTGGGTGGGCTATTTACAGATGGACTATGTACAGCTGCAGCGATCAGTTAGCTGCTCAGATAGCTGATGTTTAAAGTTAGTGAGGGAAATGTAAGTTTCCAGCTTCAGCGATTTTTGCTATTTGTTCCAGTCACTGGAAACAGAGAACTGTAAGGAAAGGCGCCCAAAGGGGGTGCTGGCTTTGGGGATGACCAGTGAGATATACCTGCTGGAGCACATGCTATGGGTGGGTATTGTTATCGTGACCAGTGCGCTGAGGTAAGGCGGAGCTTTACCTAGCATAGACTTATAGATGACCTGGAGCCAGTGGGTCTGGCGACGAATATGTAGTGAGGTCAGAACCATCCAGAGTAGTGATGCTAGCCGGGCGGGCGTGGGCAGCGAACGGTTGAAAAGCATGCATTTGGTTTTACTAGTTTAAGAGCAGTTGGAGGCCATGGAAGGAGTGTTGTATGGCATTGAAGCTTGTTTGGAGGTTAGTTAACACAGTGTCCAAAGAAGGGCCAGATGTATACAGAATGGTGTCGTCTGCATAGAGGTGGATCAGGAAATCACCCGCAGCAAGAGCGGCATCGTTGATGTATATAGAGAAAAGAGTCGGCCCGAGAATTGAACCATGTGGTACCACCCCCATAGAGACTGCCAGAGGTCCGGACAACAGGCCCTCCGATTTGACACACTGAACTCTGTCTGAGAAGTAGTTGGTGAACCAGGCAAGACAGTCATTTGAGAAACCAAGGCTATTGAGTTTGCCGATAAGAATACGGTGATTGACAGAGTAGAAAGCCTTGGCCAGGTCGATGAAGATGACTGCACAGTATTGTATTTTATCGTTGGCAGTTATGATATTGTTCAGTACCTTGAGCGTGGTGGGGTGCACCCATGACCAGCTCTGAAACAGGATGACACAGCGGGGAAGGTACAGTGGGATTCGAAATGGTCAGTGATCTGTTTATTAACTTGGCTTTCGAAGACTTTAGAAAGGCAGGGCAGGATGGATTTAGGTCTATAACAGTTTGGGTCTAAGTGTCACCCCCTTTGCAGCTTTCCAATCTTTAGGAATCTCAGACGATACGAAAGAGAGTTTGAACAGACTGGTAATAGGGGTTGCAACAATGCAGCAGATAATTTTAGAAAGAGAGGATCCAGATTGTCTAGCCCAGCTGATTTGTACAGGTCCAGGTTTTGCAGCTCTTTCAGAACATCTGGTATCTGGATTTGTCGTGAAGGAGATGCTGGGGAGGCTCGGGCAAGAAGCTGCGGGGGATGCGTAGCTGTTGGCCCTGGGTTGGGGTAGCCAGGAGGAAAGCATAGCCAGCCGTAGAGAAATGCTTTTTGAAATGTTTGATTATCATGGATTTATCGGTGGTGACTGTGTTACCTAGCCTCAGTGCAGTGGGCAGCTGGGAGGAGGTGCTCTGGTTCTCCATGGACTTTACAGTGTCCCAAAACTTTTTGGAGTCAGGATGCAAATGTCTGTTTGAAAAAGCTAGCCTAGACTTCCCTGAACAGTTGCATATCGCAGGGACTATTCGATGCTATTGCAGTCCGCCACGGGATGTTTTTGTGCTGGTCAAGGGCAGTCAGGTCTGGGGTGAACCAAGGGCTATATCTGTTCTTAGTTCTACATTTTTTGAAAGGGGCATGCTTATTTAAGACGGTGAAGAAATTACTTTTAAAGAACTACCAGGCATCCTCGACTGACGGGATGAGGCCAATATCCTTCCAGGATACCCTGGCCAGGTAGATTAGAAAGGCCTGCTCTCAGAAGTGTTTTAGGGAGCGTTTGCCAGTGATGAGGGGTGGTCGTTTGACTGTGGACCCATAGCGGATGCAGGCAATGAGGCAGTGATTGCTGAGATCCTGATTGAAAACAGCAGAGGTGTATTTGGAGGGCAAGTTGGTCAGGATGATATCTATGAGGGTGCCCGTGTTTATGGATGTAGGGTTGTACCTGGTGGTTTCCTTGATAATTTGTGTGAGATTGTGGGCATCTAGCTTAGATTGTAGGACTGCTGGGATGTTAAGCATATCCCAGTATAGGTCACCTAACAGAACAAACTCTGAAGATAGATGGGGGGGCAATCAATTCACATATGGTGTCCAGACTTGAGAGACTTATTTCTGGAGATATTAAGCTCGGACTGTTTGGGCATAGACCTGGAAAGTATAACAGAACTTTGCAAGCTATTTCTGCAGTATATTGCAGTAAATCTCAGAATTTTTGGTGGCCTTCCTAAACCAGGATTAAGACACAGCAAGAACATCAGGTTTAGCGGAGTGTACTAAAGCAGTGAGTAAAGCAAATTTAGGGAGGAGGCTTCTGATGTTAACATGCATGAAACCAAGGCTTTTTCGATTACAGAAGTCAACAAATGAGAGTGCCTGGGGACACGCAGGTTCTGGGCTAACCTCCACATCAACCGAGGAACAGAGGAGGAGTAGGATGAGGGTACGGCTAAAGGCTAGCAAAACTGGTCGTCTAGTGCGTTGGGGACAGATAATAAAAGGAGCAGATTTCTGGGCGTGGTAGAATAGATTCAGGGCATAATGTGCAGACAGGGGTATGGTGGGGTGCGGGTACAGTGGAGATAAACCCAGGCACTGAGTGATGATAAGAGAGGTTCCATCTCTGGACACGCTGGCCAAGGAGCAGGATAATTTTTAATAGCTACTGTAATAATAATTCTGTAATAATGCCCAAATTATACTAGTGGGAATTTATTGCCCTCCTCTGCATCAACATGTGCTCTTAGCCAATTGTCTGACTTGCTATCTAACTATACTAACTCTGAATTATTAATTTGGGGGTGATCTTAATCTGGATTGTTTGATGCCAGCTTCTGATAGGCTGAAAGTTATCTTTATTGATCTAAATCTAACTCAGCTGAACCAAACCACCCCAATTTTAAACACCTGGAAAAATCTACTCTTTTAGGTATTATTTTGACAAATGCTCCTCATAAGTATACAGACCATTTTTTTCTTGTGAGTTCAGTGACTATTGTCCCATTGCCTGCATAAGAGCTGCAAATCTACCTAAATCTTGTCCTCGCTTTATTACAAAGAGAAAGTATAGGAATTTCAATTAGCAACAATTCTTGTTGAAAGGGGGGTTGTGTTGTTGAAATCAGGGTTATTTAACTTCTTTGCTCAACTCTATTGCAGATACGCCTGCTCTGTTCAAGAAACTAAGGGTAAGAGATAGAGCTAATCCCTGGGGATTGAACTATCAGAGAAACTGCAGGAGAGAAATTTAGCGTGGGCTACGGCTAGGCTAACTAATTCTACGTATGACTGGCAGTCGTTCAGACGCATGAGAAATAGATGTTTATCCATGATTAGAAAAGCGAAATCAACATACTTCTTGAACTGTGCATCTGAGAATGGTGGGAATTCAGCTGCCGTCTGGAAGGTAGTGAAATCTCAACAAAACTCCATCCCCTCATTACCCCAGCAGGTTATAACAGCATCTCCATAACAGATACGATGGACATTTGTAGTGCTTTTAAGAACCACTTTGCCTCAGCGGGCCTATTTCATAAAATAGCTTCTGAAAACTAGAATTTAGAAAGTTTTTTTATTAACTTCTCATTCTATTCTTAATGAACACCAATCTGGTTTTAGACGTGGACATAGCATTGTTTCAGCAGCAACACTTAGATGATGTGCTACATTGTTTAGACCATAACATCATTGTGCTGCCTTATGTTTTGACTTGTCTGAAGGCATTTGATACAGTTGACCATTTCTTACTTACTCTAAGGTTGTCTGAAATGGGCCTAGATCAGGCATTTTGCAATTGGTTCAACAACTATCTAACAGACAGGACACATTGTTTGCTTACTGACGCTATCAAATCTAGTTTCCTCAATATTACGAAAGGTGTGCCACAGGGGTCAATTTTTGGTCGCTGTTCTCTTCACTATTTTCATACACATCACTGCATTTTGTATAGTTTTAGCCCAGAATTGGCTATTGTTTGTATACAAAGCGGTTCTTCAGAGACTCCCCCACTACCTCGGCTCATGTATTGACTGGAGATCCAGCAGTTTTCAGACCCGCTCTCTGGACTGGCTGGTTCTAGAGGACCCGCGGGTCTCCACTGACCCGGGGACAAATTATTTTAGTTTTTATGCCTCAGCTCATGGAATATCCTTCAGGCAACTTTGAAATGAGTGTTTGTTTAGATTAATCTTGTTGTATTTACTGTATTAATATTATGTATGTTCATGTTCACAGGGCTCCCTTACAAAAGAGACCCGGGTCTCAATACTGACCCACCCTGTATAAATAAAAGTAACAAATAACAAATATATTTATTCCTATGGTTCTCATTCAAACCCGTGTTAATTTAAGAACATTTTAAATGGCTATAGCTCAAAAAGTAAACACAGCATCAAAAATCCTTTGACAAGCAATCTAAACTGGGGCAGTCTGGACATTTGGAAGTTGGTTTATTTTTTAAAAGCTTAAATCTTTTAAACTTTAGAGTGAGCAGAATAAATATAATTATAATTATAGGAAGAAGAAATCTAGAGTTGTGCTTTCCTTAGCAAGGACACCTAATTATTTTAGAATGCAAATATAAAATAAATAGATTTTTTACACTTCTCACTAACCGTGAATGATTGCATGATATTTAGCTACCTGTTTTATTGTTCTGAATAAGTGTGTTATCATATATTCCTGCACAATGTTACTACTAGGCTACGTATGCCTTCTTGCATTGCAATACTTCACCACTTGAACTCATGGTCTAAAGTTAGCACATTCTCATGTCAAGTTCAGTTTTTATAAATGACAACTTTTGTGTGGAAACGGGCGCAGGCACGTTATGGGGGATATTTTGTGCGTACACAGCGTTTATTAATGAGGCCCCTGCAGACTACGCTCTTTCACATTTTCAATAGAATTTTAAACAGCCCCATATGTTATTCTACAGTGTAATATGGTGACTATTGTTAATGTCTTTGTAGGAGGAGCCACAGGACAATGAGCCCTACAACACGTTCACAAGGAGAGACAACGGGCTTTACTCAACTCTGCAGCTGCCGCATCCTAACCCCTGACCTCTGGCACCGTTGACCAATGACGACATGGCATTAGACACCTTCTCGTAACATACAGCTAGCTATACAGCTATATGGTAGAGTGGTAGATATGCATTTACTGTGGTCCTTCTGTGGCTCAGTTGGTAGAGCATGGCGCTTGTAACGCCAGGGTAGTGGGTTCGATTCCCGGGACCACCCATACGTAGAATGTATGCACACATGACTGTAAGTCGCTTTGGATAAAAGCGTCAGCTAAATGGCATATATTATTATTTATTATTATTATTAATATTTTGATTAGTGAAAATGCATTTTCCCTTGTCTGACTTGCCATATATCAGCCTCTCCTTTACTGTAGATGTTCTGTGGTTGGTGTAACTATCAACACATACTGTCTGCAGGCTTATCATGTCTAAAAAAGTATAGCTGTTGTGTTTGTGGATAGAACAAAGTATGTTTCTGTGGAGATCACCTGATCCCAAAGTCATTATCTTTTCCACCAGGTGTCAGTGTACTGTTGTAAAATACTAACATTGTGCTGTCATGAACATGAATGGAGAAATCAGTAAAAGTCCCAACTGCCACTGTATTCAAACTGTAACTTTAAAATACAGAATATTAATGTAGACCTGTTTTGTAGTTTTCTGTTTCCTATATAGGCCTGGCTACATGAATTAGTCTACATGTTTAAGTGCATATGTTAATTTTAAAAAACACACACAACAACTAGTAACGAGCTGGATATGATTTATTACAACTGTTTTTCCCACAAAATGTATGTATGCTGTAGCCTATGTACTTCTGTGGATGCAAGGCCAGTATATTTAAAGCATGAGATAGTTGTTTCATGGCGGCCGGTCTGTCGTTTCCTTCCTGCACATCAGTTAGCCTGACTACCTATCCTCATCGCTCCGGCCAAACACCACGCCCACTAGCGTTTCTTCTCCATTTGCTTTCCTTCCTGCACATCAGTTAGCCTGACTACCTAACCACATCGCTCTGGCCAAACACCACGCCCACTAGTGTTTCTTCTCCACCATGAGTCTGGATTTGCTTTCCTTCCCAACGTCTTAAGAATGTGAAAACATTCTCACCATTCTGATTGGTCCCAGAAACTGATGGGTTGAGCAAGAGTTGGCTTACATGAATCATGTAATTGGCTTTGATACTCTGATTGGTTAAACTTCTAATTGCTGGTTAATTTATTTTGATGTCAGCACAAATTATTTCTAGTATGGAAACTTTTGTCATTTATACTTGAATAACTTTGAAAAACTGTATTCACATATATCTATGCCCTTATTGTCAATGAATTTCTAGTGGATAGGCCATAAGGTTCAAGAGAAAATTGTCTAATGAAAAATCATCTATTCAACAATAACATTATTTTTTATTAAATCTAATTGTATATATTTTACATGTGATAAGGCCACACAGAGGGCCAAAGATAATTAGACATGTGATAATCTGAACAAAAACTCACTAGATCTTATAAAATTCACCCCCAAAACTTGAAAGTTGCCAAAATTCTGGTAGTTTACTGGTAATATACCCTCCCTTTGAAACCTTAAATTGAATAGATTAAATTAAACATTATCCAGAATGAACATAAGTTGTGGCACGTCACACAAGATAAAGAAACAGCAACACACATGACAGATGCACATGCTTACAAGGTATATACAAGATAAACATTTAAAGCTGTACAGATGCCATCTCTTGGTTTTAAGAGGTCAAAACCTGAGTGTTACCTAATGGCAGAACTGCATATTGATAGTTCAGTGGAAGTGTCCAATACAATTGATGTTCCCCTCTTACGTGTGTGGTCTTTGTAAATGTCTCAGAGAGATTTTTGGTTTTTCCCTACAATCTTTAAACTGACCTGCACAACTCTCACAGATTATCACAGACTTTTAAAGATAAACTAACATGAACCAGATGAGTCAGTAATGATCAGGTGTGTGTGTGGCAATGTGAGTACAGTCACTCAGTAGTCATTGAAAAGGTTCCTGGGAAAGAAAATCATAATGTTTCAATTGGATGAAAACACAGGTCATTGTGAGGTAATAAGATGGTCTGACAGCCATTGTGACAAACATTACAGAACAGATATTAACATGCAGCTGAGTGCATGATGCTGTCACCATGACTACTCTATGACCACCACAAAATTACATCATTTCAGAGCTTCTTCCTCAAGACAGAGACTACAGCAGACAGTGAGAGAGTGAAGGTGTAAACCTACTTCTTTACAGCCTCCTGAGCTTGTTGCATCCTGAGCTTGTCAGACGAGCTGAGGGATTTTATCCAGAAACAAGAGGACATATTTGAATTATGTTTAGATTTTTGGGTTACTGTAATTTATACTAAAAGTTTTGTAACATTCTCAATATTGTCTGTTTCGCGCTTTCTATCGGGATAATCAAATGAAGTTGTAAAAATACTGACATTTGTGACGGACTGGAGCTTGGTGTGAAAAAGATCCAAATAGACAATGTAGCGGCAGGAAACATACACCACAGAAATACATTTCCAAGTTTCATTCCCAAGTTTCAATCCCAAGTTTCATTCCCAAGTTTCATTCCCAAGTTTCTTGCTCAATGAGAGAGATTACAGAAGACATTAAGACTATGAAAGTATGAGAAGATAAACCTACTTCTTAGTCATCCTCCGCTTGGTTGTTGAGTTGTTTGGTGAGCTGGTTGTTGAGTTGTTTAGTGAGCTGGTTGTTGAGTTGTTTGGTGTGCTAGTTGATGATTGTGACCTGAAAAAACAAAAGGTAATAAAATTATTACTTATCTTAAATAGCTGTTAAAAGTGTTAAAGAGATAATCACATGTGTGATGGACTGGAGGTTGGTGTGACACTGAGATAAATCAAAATCAACACTGTACTGACAAGAACCACATCAGCTGATTCATTATTATTTTATAACAATTATTTAATGATGAAGAATGATCTTTAGAATGAGCATCTTACTGTTTGGATGTTGGTGGTGTCTTTAAGGGAGTTCTGCTGATTTCAGGGTCAGGAACTGGGGGTTTTCTACATTAAGTTAGAGATCAACTAGTAAACAACTGGCAGTCAAATCACATTAAATTCAGAATAGCTGTTTTCAGTTTCAAGGAAGGAAATTGTTTTCTCTCTACCTGGAAGATGTGTCTTTTCTCCTCTTTTGCCGCCATATTACACAGAATACAGCAATGAGACACATTAAACACAACACTGCACCCATCACTGCACCAACCACTGTCCCTGTGAATGAGAGAGATGTCAAGAGAAGACAGACGTCAACTTCCCAGGTACACTACACCAAAGCCTCATACATGTTAATATGGCTCTGCACTACACCAAAGCCTCATACATGTTAATATGGCTCTGCACTACAGCTGAAAGTTGAATAGGAAAAGAGCCAGTCAATAGGTTGATTATGACCTGTCATTATTAGAATAACAACCACTTACCACTGATCCTGTCATCATCAGAGACCTGAGATTGACCTAGCACAGAAATACACAGGAAGTACTTCATCATGAACACAGACAGTACTTCATCATGACATCATGTTCCTGATCATGTCAATATATTACACATTGATCGATAGACATTTCTCACCAGTAATTGAAGCTGGAATCACCATGGAAACATTCTTGGTGACATCACTGAAGGACATAGAAGCAACACACCTAACCTCTTTGTCAGTTAGACTGGACACTACTACTGTTACAGTAGTTGTCATAGTGACAGTCCCATTGGGATGGGTGACATCAACCATGGTGGAATGTTCTATCATGATGTCATCCCAGGTTACTATAGGAACAGGTCGTCCAGTAGCAGAACAGGACAGAGTGGTGTGACTGTTGTTGGTTTGTGTGACGAGGAGTGAGGGTCCATACAGCTCTATAGAACAACAACAAACACAGTTCACAGTGAATGTAAATACCATAATGGTTTCATGCACATTATTTACTAAATGATTCCATTTAAATGATTTACTAAATGATTTACTAAATGATTCCATTTAAATGATTTACTCAATGATTCCATTTAAATGATTTAATAAATGATTCCATTTAAATGATTTACTAAATGATTCCATTTAAATTATTTACTAAATGATCACATTTTGATAAATGGTTTGAAGACATTGGATGTATGATCTGATAAAATGGCTGCTTGAAGTTCTGGAGAAGTTGTTCTGGGTCAGTCATTTACAGTACATTATGTTGTCACATTTTACCATAGACTTTGAGACAGGTCGTTCCACTGATAGGTCCCTCTGGAAAGGTGTTAAACAGACACTTGTAGCAGGACTCGTCTCCTCTTGACACTCCTCTGATGACGATAGAGCAGTTCTGCAGACCCTCGTCTTCAAACTCCACGTTCCTCTGAAAAGGTGGGTTGACATGGGAACCGCGTTTGCTGTAAGTGGCCACATTTTCATTCACCCCAGGTGTCTCTTTTTGCCAGGTGACTTGCCGCACATCTTTGGGTTTCATGAGCTCACAGGTTAAGACAGCATCTTCTCCCAGGGTTGCTGTGACAAACTGCTGTGTTCTTACCAACTGAGAGAGCCCTGCATGAAGACAGTTACAATAGTTCTTAGACACTAGTAGTACTCAGAACGGTCAGAAGGGGGACTACAGTGGTAAGAGCAGTCTTGGCGGGAGGGAAGTTATGGCACCTGTTGTAAAACTATCAATTTCAGGATAGAATATACATGATATGTGCCTACGGCCACAGCATACATCACCATTAAAGTACTCTTTAAAGCGACATCAATCATTCCATACATGGAACTGCAGATGAAATCATGCATTTACTTATGTTAAAAAACATAAGACCAGGTGATGTTTTGAAGCCACTGCGCCACCATTTTTGTACTCCTCCACCACTGTTTAAAACGTTTTGGAAGATACAAAAATGCATTTATAAATGTCCAGATTTGTTTTCAGACACCTCTGTGTATAGCTCAGCTCAAAATGTTAGTTTATGAACCTTTATTTAACTAGGCAAGTCAGTTAAGAAATGTTTTTCACAATGAGGGCCATTAGTCAACTTTACAGATCAAATATGATCAAACACTGTATAGCCTCAAACATGTATTTGGATATCATGGATGGTCAATCCGTGCATTCATATATGTGAAACCAAAACTACTTTTTGCTAATAAATACGAATGAGGCTATTTACCCAATGCAACAAGAAGATTGAGCTACAGCTATGACATGTATTTCGGGTTGT
Organism: Oncorhynchus keta; assembly: GCF_023373465.1. Lineage (NCBI taxonomy): Eukaryota > Metazoa > Chordata > Actinopteri > Salmoniformes > Salmonidae > Oncorhynchus > Oncorhynchus keta. Next base: position 26,506,017 of record NC_068457.1, read on the forward strand.
GAAATTATCAGGCTTGTCAATAGTTGTGAAAGCACACAATTAGATCACGACATTTAGCACTGACAATATCGCGCCACTTTCAATGTGGTAGTCAAATACGGTATTATCATGCATAAAACCGATATAACTCACCAGTATGGAGGGATATGAGCAGAATAAACAGAGAGTTGCAGAGTGCAGGAGACATGGTGAAAATGACATTTACTACTACAGTACAGTAATAAAATCTGAGAAAAAGAGCGGGAAATTCCTTCTTCCCGTATGGAGCAGGTGTTGGGCAGCTGGGACAAGGCAACCTCCTGCATACAAGTGAAAGTAAAAGTTGTTCTCTGTATTGTGTCTACAGTCACAGTTAAACTCAATCCATTTAGTATTGTGTATATCTGCTGGGGAAATTTGCTCAGGCTTTAACTTCTTCAGAAGCAGGAAAATATTTCAATTGTTCAATTAACTGTGGAATCTAACACAACAAGCATCTGGAAAGTCTGTATTTACATAATAAAATAAATTACGATATGAACTCAAACTCGACACACTTCAATCCAATGAAAATAGGATATCAAACAATCGTCCTCAACATGACATGAAAGCGGTACCGATGCACCAAGTCTGGAGCCTGAACAGCTTCTACCCCCAAACCATAAGACTGCTAAATAGATAGTTATATAGTTAACCAAATAGCTACCCGGACTATCTGCATTTACTATTTTTACACTAACTCATTTAACTCGTCACGTACGCTGCTGTTACTGTTTATTATCTATCCTGTTGCAGTCACTTTATTCCTAGTTTCATGTAAATATCTACCTCAATTACCGTGTACCCCTGCACATCGACTCGCTGCCCCGTGGATATAGCCATATTATCTTTACTCAATGTGTATTTATTGTTATTTTTATTATTACGTGTTATTACATTTCTATTATTTCTCTATTTTCTTACTCTCTACATTGTTGTGAAGGGCCCCTAAGTAAGCATTTCACTGTTAGTCTACATATGTTGTTTACGAAGCATGTGACATACAACATTTGATTTGATTTTGAAGTTGTATGCATTCCACTGACAGAGGAATCATAGATGAGATCTGACAAAAATGTAACTCAATAATACATGATGTAGGACAAGTTTATTAAAATGCATTGGAGAGATGGAGCACATGAGAACGTACACCAGCTTTTGTATCTGTGGTGTAGGGTAAAGCAACAATGTTGTCATGGCAACATTTTCAGATAACGATATTGTTTCTCAAGGGCTCTGGGACTTTCTGAACTTTGGCCGAGCCTAGTCATACGCCGAAAGCATTACTTTACTTATGTAATAATTACTAGTACTTAATTGATACCCAATATTTACTCAACCAAACACACACCATAAATCTTTTTTTTGTTTACTAAGACAAGAACTCTTACACCTTACATCAATAAAAGTTCAACACGTGCTATCATTTTGAAATGGAATGAGGTTAAATAAATGAAGGATAAAATATTGCAGACAAAGAAAATAAGAGGACTAATGTTATATTTTGTGTGAGAAGTGAACATTATCTATGCTCCTTTTCTCTTTGGTCTTTCAATAAGTAAACAAACAGCAGGTGGGGCTGCTGTCTTGATATAACCCCAATTTGGAGTTTGTGTTGCAGCCAAATGATAGCCACATTAGCTGAGGGATGGGGATGGAGAAAGGTAACATTACAAGCATGGATACTGCAATAATACCATAAAATGAAGAATATATGTGTGGTTATGATATGGTAAGACAGTTGGGTAACATAGTAATGACAGCTATTAGGGCATACACTGCATGACCAAAAGTATGTGGACACCTGCTCATCGAGCATCTCATTCCAGAATCGTGGGCATTAATATTGAGTTGGTCCCCCCTTTGCTGCTATAACAGCCTCCACTCTTCTGGGAAGGCTTTCCACTAGATGATGGAACATTGCTGCTGGGACTTGCTTCCATTCAGCCACAAGAGCATTAGGTATGTTGGGCACAGATGTTGGGCGATTAGGCCTGGCTCGCAGTTGGCATTCCAATTCATCCTAAAGGTGTTCAATGGGGTTGAGGTCACTGCTCTGTGCTGTCAAGTTCTTCCACACCGATCTCGACAAATCATTTCTGTGTGGAGCTAGCTTTGTGCACGGGGGGAATTGTCATGCTGAAACAGGAAAGGGCCTTTCCCAAACTATTGCCACAAAGTACAGAATTGTCTAGAATGTCATTGTATGCTGTATCATTAAGCTTTCCCTTCACTGGAACTAAGGAGCCTAGCCTGAACCATGAAAAACAGCCCCAGACCATTATTCCTCTTCCACCAAACTTTACAGTTGGCACTATGCATTGGGTCAGGTAGTGTTCTCCTGGCATCCGCCAAACACAGATTTGTCCGTCGGACTGCCAGATGGTGAAGCGTGATTCATCACTTCAGAAAAGGCATTTTCCCTTCTCCAGAGTCCAATGGTGGCGAGCTTTACACCACTCCAGCTGACACTTGGCATTGTGCATGGTGATCTTAGACTTGTGTGCGGCTGCTCGGCCATGGAAACCCATTTCATGAAGCTCCCAATTAAATGTTATTGTGCTGATGTCGCTTCCAGAGGCAGTTTGGAACTCAGTAGTGAGTGTTGCACTAATTTGAAGGGGTGTTCACATGCGTTTTTATATGGTGTGTGATGACATAACAGTTAATGACACTTGCCAACTTACGCAAAAATTGCTTCTCCTTTCGGGGTTTCTTCTATAGAACTACAGCGTGTACACATTGGCCATTTCAGGGTTGATTGAAACTAGCCAAAATCTGCATCAGTTCTACGCTTGATAAAAAGCACCCTTCATCTATCATTGTTTGTGTCTAAATAAGGAAGTGGACCTGTTGATGTGCCTGTGGTTTATTATAAGACCTCTTTGTGGGGAGTTCTCAGCAAAGACTCCAGTCACAAAGACTGGAATTTGTTCTTAACTGACTTTCCTAGTTAAATAAAGGTAAAATGAAATAAATAAAAATGTGTGGAAGTGTATCCAGACTTGTTCTGCTGCTGTGGGATCTATTCACAGCTGTTCACAGGACCTGCTACTGATAGCTCCATCTGGATAGGTGTTAAACAGACACTTGTAGCAGGACTCGTCTCCTCTTGACACTCCTCTGATGACGATAGAGCAGTTCTGCAGACCCTCGTCTTCAAACTCCACTTTCCACTGAAAAGGTGGGTTGACTACTGGTCCAAATCGTTTGTTGTAGGTGGCCACATTTTCAATCTCCCCTGGTGTCACTTTCTGCCAGCTGACTTGAAGCTTGGTGTCACTTTCTGCCAGCTGACTTGAAGCTCGTCTTTGAGTTACATGAGCCTGCAGCTGAAGTGAGCTTCCTCTCCCAGGGTTGCTATGACAACCTGCTGTGTTCTCACCAGTTGAGAGAGTACTTCATGAAGACAGTTTCAGGCTGTTTAGTACACACATCTAATACAGCATTACACCCTAGCAACCTGCAGTGCACACTGTGAAGGAACTAACCAACTGTATAAATACAGTGCCTTTGGAAAGTATTCAGACCCCTTGACTTTCCACATTTTGTTACCTTACAGCCTTATTCTAAAATGGACTAAATGGAGAGAAAAAAATCCTCAGCAATCTACACACAATTCCCCATAATGATAAAGTGAAAAAGGTTTGGGGGATTTTTTAGCAAAAAACTGAAATACCTTATTTACATAAGTATTCAGACCCTTTGCTATGAAACTCGAAATTGAGCTCAGGTGCATCCTGTTTCCATTGATCATCCTTGAGATGTTTCTACAACTTGATTGGAGTCCACCTGTGGTAAATTAAATTGATTTGACATGATTTGTAAAGGCACACACCTGTCTATCTATATAAGGTCCCACAGTTGACAGTGCATGTTAAAGCAAAAACCAAGCCTTGAGGTGGAAGGACTTGTCCGTAGAGCACCCTGACAGGATTGTGCCGAGGCACAGATCTGGGGAAGGGCACCAAAACATTTCTGCAGCATTGAAGCTCCCCAAGAACACAGTGGCCTCCAACATTTTTAAATGGAAGAAGTTTGGTTCCACAAAGACTCTTCCAAGAGCTGGCCGCCCGGCCGAACTGAGCAATCGGGGAAGAAGGGCCTTGGTCAGGGAGGCGACCAAGTACCCGATGGTCACTCTGACTGAGCTCTAGAGTTCCTCTGTGGAGATGGGAGAACCTTCCAGAAGGACAACCATCTCTGCAGCACTCCACCAATCAGGCAGTTATGGTAGTGGCCAGACGGAAGCCCATCCTCAGTAAAAGGCACATGACAGCACGCTTGGAGTTTGGCAAAAGGCACCTAAAGACTTTCAGACCATGAGAAACAAGATTCTCTGGCCTGAATGTCGAGTCACGTCTGGAGGAAACCTGGCACACCCCCTATGGTGGAGCATGGTGGTGGCAACATCATAATGTGGGGATGTTTTTCAGCGGCAGGGACTGGGAAACTAGTCATGATGGGAAATATGAACAGAGCAAAGTACAGAGAGATACTTGATGAAAACCTGCTCCAGAGCACTCAGGACTTCAGACTGTGGCGACGGTTCACCTTCCAACAAACAGGACAATGACCCTAAGCACACCGCCAAGACACGGCAGGAGTGGCTACGGGACAAGTCTCTGAATGTCCTTGAGAGGCCCTGCTAGTCCGGACTTGAACCCGATCGAACATCTCTGGAGAGACCTGAAAATAGCTCTGCAACAATGAATGCTGCAATATGCAACATTTTGGATGACCCGACCAAATTCACATAGAAATTATAGATCTGTCACCCTCATTGAAAGCAAGTCTAAGAAGCGGTAGATCTGTTCTACGTGTGTTATTTCTATGCTTCACATGTTTTGTAGCTCAAAATACAATGTTTTTGGTTATGGAAAATAAATATTCATGCGGTTTAGATGGTAGAATGATTCCTTACACTAAGCATTGCTTGTTTTGTCACAAACACTAGAATTTTAGAAACCAGGAAATGGCGGAGTGATTTCTGCGAGAACCACACTGTAAAAACAAAATATCAAGGTGGCCCAACTCAAGATCTTTTAGTAACTAGTCCCACAGCCTTTTTCAGTCAGTGTTGCATAAGCTTCACATTTTAAGATAAACGTTTCTAAATCCATTAGACAAGTTGGAAAAAACTTTGTTCCAACTTCAACTAGACAAGTTGGGTTGAAGTTCAATCATCTTTAAATCATGTGTTTGATAGATGTTGGTATGGAAATGATTTTGCAGGTTGTTATATTTGTATTAAGTTTGAGACACATATGTTAATGTTGTACCTAGAGTCCCCCTTGACTCCTTTCTAGTTTCAGTTATTATCCAATTAACTGACTGGACAGTGTTTTTTTCTGTCCTGACAACAAGTCCACTTGACTGCTATAGCTGATGTAATGCATCATATGTCATCTTACTGAAATATATATTTTAATTGTAAACTGGTCCCTGACAAATACAACATTTATTCAGGGTCAAATTAGGATCATATAATGTTGAGCGGACCGGAAAATGTCTGTGTAAAACAAGCCAATTAAAATCTTTCAGTCGGTTGTCCAAACCTTTTAATTGTGTCCCTAGCCAGGTGGCTAAAAAGACATAGGCCAATAACAATAGCCTGTCGTTTTGTAAATCTTTCTGTAGAGCCATGTATGATAAAGCCATTGTGAGGCGGCCTTCATAAAGTTGCCCTCCTGACTTACTAAAGGCCAAACTTCAAAGCTGTCCATGGCACTGGACTGCAATAAGAGCTCGGCCTACAGTGCGACCTACAGTACTGAGCAGTCCTGGCATTAGTTCCTGACTGCCTCCATTTTTCCTCCACATAATAAACTGTACAAACATGCCACTTTTGAGGCTTACTTTTACAATTAGGCTTACTCAGTCACTACAACAAACTTCATATCATGGACATAAATTGCCTTTAGGCCTAATGAAGATACCGTATCTATAAGTTACTTGGTTGGTGTCTTGTGAATCAACCTGTATGTGCATTATTCTCCCAGGTAAAGCAATATTTTCCGCCAAAACCGGAAGTATCATTCAAAAGCATCATAAAGCATATAAATGTCTGGATTTGATGAGAGCTTTGATCAGCATGAACATTCAAACCTGATGCCACCTGAGCGTGTTGAGACATATATTAAATACATTTAATGAGCCCTACATTAACCACGTTTAATGAGCCCTACGTTAACCACATTTAATGAGCCCTACATTAACCACGTTTAATGAGCCCTACATTAACCACATTTAATGAGCCCTACGTTAACCACATTTAATGAAGCCCTACATTAACCACATTTAATGAAGCCCTACATTAACCACATTTAATGAAGCCCTACATTAACCACATTTAATGAGCCCTACATTAACCACATTTAATGAAGCCCTACATTAACCACATTTAATGAAGCCCTACATTAACCACATTTAATGAGCCCTACATTAACCACATTTAATGAGCCCTACATTAACCACATTTAATGAAGCCCTACATTAACCACATTTAATGAGCCCTACATTAACCACATTTAATGAGCCCTACATTAACCACATTTAATGAAGCCCTACGTTAACCACATTTAATGAAGCCCTACGTTAACCACATTTAATGAAGCCCTACGTTAACCACATTTAATGAAGCCCTACGTTAACCACATTTAATGAGCCCTACGTTAACCACATTTAATGAGCCCTACGTTAACCACATTTAATGAGCCCTACGTTAACCACATTTAACGAGCCCTACGTTAACCACATTTAACGAGCCCTACATTAACCACATTTAACGAGCCCTACATTAACCACATTTAATGAGCCCTACATTAACCACATTTAATGAGCCCTACATTAACCACGTTTAATGAGCCCTACATTAACCACATTTAATGAGCCCTACATTAACCACATTTAATGAGCCCTACGTTAACCACATTTAATGAGCCCTACGTTAACCACATTTAATGAGCCCTACGGTAACAACATTTAATGAGCCCTACGCTAAAGACATTTAATGAGCCCTACATTAACCACATTTTATGAGCCTTACATTAAAGACATTTAATGAGCCCTACATTAACCACATTTTATGAGCCTTACATTAAAGACATTTAATGAGCCCCACATTAACCACATTTATTGAAACCCTACATTAACCACACTTAATAAGCCCTACATTAACCACATTTAATTAGCCCTACAGTAAAGACATTTAATGTCTACATTAACCACATTTTATGAGCCTTACATTAAAGACATTTAATGTGCCCTACATTAACCACATTTAATGAGCCTTACATTAACCACATTTAATGAGCCCTAGCCCCAAAAAATCCCAAGTGATTGTGCTGTTATCCAATAGATCCACCAGGTCTTCAATATAATACAGGGGGTGTGGTTAGAGTAGTGCAGGAGGTGTGGCATGCTGAAGCAGTGAAGAAAGTAGTGGAGGATGGGTCAAGGGGAGGGATCCTGAGAGGATCTGTGTGAGATCTGTGCCAGCACAGAGGGATAGGCCAACGAGTCATATGGTTGGCTTCTTAGCGTTCATAGCAATGGTTATCAACTGTACTGCAGAGATGGAACGTAAATCACAGAATATAGATGTTGTGGTGGCAGCCGCAGTGAAGTATTTGGGTATACAAGATCTGATTTCATTCCAGAAGAGTTACAGGGTGTGTTGAGGGGTGGTGTTCCGCCCTCCGAGCCCATTGGCATAGTGCAGGAGCAGATAGGATCACAGTAGTGGAATGGGGTAGTGGGTTTTTAATGAGTGTAGAGTTATTTGAATGGTATTTTTGGGGGGTATATATTTTTGGGGGTATAGAACATTTATTTGATGTTTTTTTCCATTTTGTAAGACAAAGTATAATGGGTATATATTATCATCCAGTTGGGGGCGGTAATGCCACATTTTCGATGCCAACCACCGTTAAAATCCAGAGGAGAAGAAGAAGAAGTTCCGGGTAGGCGTGGACCATTCTTCAGAATAACGAAGGCGTTTGAGCTGTGCTGTCAAGACGATAACCGTTGTATGTATTACTACAGGTATGTCTTTGCACGTTTCTACTTTCTAATATCGAAAGAACATGTCATAATATGGTCGGTAACAAATCCGTAACAGAGGTTGTTATGTTTTTTGTGTGTGTCAAACCGAGTGAGAGAAGAACGTGAACAAATATTTTACATGTCACATAGCTAGAGATTTGGGTTTGTCTTTTTGAATGTACTGTACGTTATTTCAAGGTAATTTAATAAAGAATCAATTTAATTGAGATGTTGTTTTTTTATCAGTAAAATCACTGTGGAAGCCCAAAATATATTATAACCTATGTAATAATTGCATTGTTTGCACTATAACCTGTTAGTTCATATGCCTTGCCACTGTGGTATATAGTCTTAAGGCCTAGACAATAAGACGCAGTGACAATAAATTCAACCACACCTTTGTTTCATTACAATACAGGAGAGCAACATCTGTCCAGTGAAGTCTACAAAACATATCACATGTAACAAACAGTTATATGACCGACAGCATGGTCAAACAAAGTAATGTTTCATACATTTTTGGACAACTAAACAACTAGAACCATGGAGAGTTACAGCAAGTCACAAAGAAAACAGGAGCTGCCTCCACTATTCCAGCACCATTTCAACTTCAACATTTCTACATCTAATCACCTATGCTTAGTCTAATAAAGTGATAACTAAAAGATACCCAAAACGATTTAGTCCAATCAACGTAAGCTAAACATGTTGTGGCTGTCCATGGCACTGGTTTGTGTGTGTGTGTGTGCGCAAGTAGAAAAAACATGTTGACTCACCCTACTTGTAGAGAAACGCCAATGCTATCCAACTCTTTCATGTTTCCTAAACGGTCTAGAACTCTGTCATACAGTACACGCTTTTAGTTTTTGATGTCCTAGGCTACCTGGCTAAAATACTTGCTCACTAGGCTTTCATGGGCAACAATGCGCCAGGCCAGCTAGGTAACATTAGCATACTACAGTTCATTCAGAAAGTATTCAGACCCCTTTACTTTTCCCACATTTTATTACGTTACAGCTGTAAAAAAACGTGATCTACACACAATACCCCGTAATAACAAAGCAAAAATAGTTTATTTTAAATTTTAGTTAATTTATTTAATAAGGTTTATAAAAAACGTATTTACATAAATCAGACCTTTTACTCAGTACTTTGTTGAAACACCTTTGGCAGCGATTACAGCATTGAGTCTTCTTGGGTATGAAGCTACAAGCTTGGCACATCTGTATTTGGGGAGTTTCTCCAATTGTTCTCTGCAGATCCTCTCAAGCTCTGTCAGGTTGGATGTAGGGTGTGGCTGCACAGCTATTTTCAGGTCTCTCCAGAGATGTTCGATCGGGTTCAAATCTGGGTTCTGCTTTGGCCACTCAAGGACATTGAGACTTGCCAGGAAGCCACTCCTGCGTTGTGTTGGCTGTGTGCTTCGGGTCGTTGTCCTGTTGGAAGGTGAACCGTCACCCTAATCTGAGGTCCAGAGTGCTCTGGAACAGGTTTTCATCAAGGATCTCTCTGTACTTTGCATTGTTAATCTTTTCCTGACTAGTCTCCCAGTCCCTGCTGCTGAAAAATATGCCCACAGCATGATGCTTCACCGTAGGGATGGTGCCAGGTGTCCTCCAGATATGATACCAGAACAGCTTCAATGCGCCTTGGCATAGATTCTACAAGTGTCTGGAACTTCCTGTGTGGAAGCTATTCATGCTTTCAATATACTTTGTATCCCTCATTTATTCAAAATGTTTCCTTTATTACATATAAAATGGACAGAGTTATTGCTTGAGTTGCAATACAAAATGGAAAATAAAGTTGTGGATAAAGTTTGTAATGACACAATTTGATGCGTACAACATCTAAAGCCCTGCATCACTATACTTAGAGCTTTGTAGTCTGTAAAAGGATGAATTTGGGTGTTGTGTCGCCTTTGCTGATGTTTTTTCCGTGGCCCCATACTGCTACACAGCAGTATCATCATGTTGTCATTCCTACTGCCTCTGATCTGGCAGACCTTTGCTGATGTTTTTTCCGTGGCCCCATACTGCTACACAGCAGTATCATCATGTTGTCATTCCTACTGCCTCTGATCTGGCAGACCTTTGCTGATGTTTTTTCCGTGGCCCCATACTGCTACACAGCAGTATCATCATGTTGTCATTCCTACTGCCTCTGATCTGGCAGACCTTTGCTGATGTTTTTTCCGTGGCCCCATACTGCTACACAGCAGTATCATCATGTTGTCATTCCTACTGCCTCTGATCTGGCAGACCTTTGCTGATGTTTTTTCCGTGGCCCCATACTGCTACACAGCAGTATCATCATGTTGTCATTCCTACTGCCTCTGATCTGGCAGACCTTTGCTGATGTTTTTTCCGTGGCCCCATACTGCTACACAGCAGTATCATCATGTTGTCATTCCTACTGCCTCTGATCTGGCAGACCTTTGCTGATGTTTTTTCCGTGGCCCCATACTGCTACACAGCAGTATCATCATGTTGTCATTCCTACTGCCTCTGATCTGGCAGACCTTTGCTGATGTTTTTTTTCCTGTACACAGGCCCCATACTGCTATACTGCACAGCAGTATCATCATGTTGTCATTCCTACAGCCTCTGATCTGGCAGACCTTTGCTGATGTTTTTCCGTGGCCCCATACTGCTACACAGCAGTATCATCATGTTGTCATTCCTACTGCCTCTGATCTGGCAGACCTTTGCTGATGTTTTTTCCGTTTTTCAGTATCATCATGGCCCCATATAATTTTTCCTTTGGCCCCTGCTACACAGCAGTATCATCATGTTGTCATTCCTACTGCCTCTGATCTGGCAGACCTTTGCTGATGTTTTTCCGTGGCCCCATACTGCTACACAGCAGTATCATCATGTTGTCATTCCTACTGCCTCTGATCTGGCAGACCAGATGTTTCCCCACTGGGCCCCATACTGCTAAATAATGTTTGTCACACCTCTGATCTGGCAGACCTTTGTCCTGAACACTCACTAAACACAAATGCATTTTTCAATGATATCTTAGTGTTCCTACTGCCTCTGATCTGGCAGACACACTAAATAAACACCCTAAACACTCACTAAACACAAATGCATTTTTCAATGATATCTTAGTGTTGGAGTGTGCCACCGGCTATCCGTAAATGAAATAAAACAACTGGAAAATCATGCCATCTGGTTTGTTTAAAGTATCACCTTTGCAGAAATCGCTGGTTGCAAAAATGTGAATAGTTCACCTAATTTCAGTTTGTGGAAAAACAAGCAGCCATTGTGTAGAGAATCATTGTACCATCTAAACCGCTGTGAAATATATTTTCCATAACCAAAAATAATGTATATTCAGTTGTTTGACGCTGGTGTACAGTACAAGACCGAAAGTAAAGGACTCAAAAACTAAACTTCAGAATGGAAAGGACAGAAATGGCACACATAGAATGTATCTACTGCTTCTTAGACTTGCTTTCAATGAGACTGGAAGATCTATAACTCACAAATGAGCATTTGGTCGGGTTGCCCAAAAAGTTACATATTGTTGCTTTGATATAAGGAATTTGATGTATAGCATTTACTTTAAGCCAGAAGAGGACTGGCCACCCCTCATAGCCTGGTTCCTTTCTAGGTTTCGGCCTTTCTAGGGAGTTTTTCCGAGCCAACGTTGTTAGAGGAAAATATAGTTTAGATGATCAATTGTATACATTAATGATTAGAACCATTTATGCTAATACTATTATGTTATGATCTGAAAAGTATGGGTTCTTAATTGTACTGTTACTAAAAATGTAAGCAGAAATGAATTGTGTCTGTGTCTCCTGGGAAAGTTGAGGAAGGAGGGATAAGATAGATTTTCAAACAGATAAGAATGTTTTGGTTGGATTCCATTAGGGGAGATAATTTATCCTTTAGACAGGTTGGAATGTAGTTTACTACGCCATTGTAAGGCTGGGAGAGGGTGTGAAACTGATGACGTCATTTTATGTCTTCTTTCTTTAAAATGTAATGTTCTTTGTATTTTGGGTCAGTACTCATCAAGAATAAATGCTGAACTTGTTTTTTAAGACTGGTCTCTTGCTAATTCATGCAAATGATAAACTTACAACTTATCATGAATTAGAAATGAGTGCGAATTTAATTGGTTTTGGCAATAAAACATAAGGGAATTTAAAATTCCTCTATCAAACGTGCTTCTACACCTGCACTGCTTGCTGTTTGGGGTTTTAGGCTGGGTTTCTGTACAGCACTTTGAGATATCAGCTGATGTACGAAGGGCTATATAAATACATTTGATTTGACTCAAGAATGACAATTTAGTTATTTTTCCACCACTGACGATGTGGTTTTTGTGAGTGAAAATATACAATGAAGACAAGGTTATTCAGTAAAATAGTACATAGTGCTGCCTAAAACAAACTGCAACCTTGTTCTAAATGTTTTTTTGAGTCAGTTATGCATTTATACTCATGTATTTAATCTACTATAGGTTACATGTACTTACTTTGTCATTTAAAGTGTGCACTTTGTCTAATGTAAATGAATGAATATTTTGTTGTCAATGTTTAGCTGCCTAATCTATTGAAATTAGATAAGTGATTAAGAAGTGTTAGGTTCTAAATAAACAGTGTAAAAAACTAACAGACAACTAGTCAAAGCTCCAAACAAATATATTCACCCATTGGGTCAAACAGCTGCATAAGACAGACATGTTTACACAAACTCCTTGCCCATCTAGACAGACATGTTTACACAAACTCCTTGCCCATCTAGACAGACATGTTTACACAAACTCCTTGCCCATCTAGACAGACATGTTTACACAAACTCCTTGCCCATCTAGACAGACATGTTTACACAAACTCCTTGCCCATCTAGACAGACATGTTTACACAAACTCCTTGCCCATCTAGACAGACATGTTTACACAAACTCCTTGCCCATCTAGACAGACATGTTTACACAAACTCCTTGCCCATCTAGACAGACATGTTTACACAAACTCCTTGCCCATCTAGACAGACATGTTTACACAAACTCCTTGCCCATCTAGACAGACATGTTTACACAAACTCCTTGCCCATCTAGACAGACATGTTTACACAAACTCCTTGCCCATCTAGACAGACATGTTTACACAAACTCCTTGCCCATCTAGACAGACATGTTTACACAAACTCCTTGCCCATCTAGACAGACAATACATCTCTGTTGCAAGGCAGAAACTTAAGTGGTTCCTCTCATTGGTGTAGTCATGACCCTGCCTCCTATGTGTGTATGTCATAGGAGTGTTCCTTCATCTGACCTGACCTCGGCCCACATTCCTCACTCCTCCCTAATCCACGGCTATACAACCTTATCAGTGACTGAAACTAGACCGTTGCCCTTCTCCTCTCCATATCATACATGAGCTTTAACCATAACATGTTCTGACAGAATGTAAACCTTCTGCACTCCCCTTTCTCCCTCAGTACATTTGCATACACCCAGTTCTAATATGTAAATATGAATGAGGATATTTCAAGTTAGAACCCAAGAGAATAAATATAATATATTTTTTGAGAATAGAGAAAGCGCTAGAACTGTCAAGTCAATAACTTTTTGTGTCCGTTTCTCTTTATTACTACAGCCCGACTCAGATTAAGTCCGAGGCCAGTAACATCAACAGCGAGGACAAACCCAGCCTGCCTCTCTCTTTTCACACTGAGTCCAAACGTACAGTCACTGGGTCCTGATTGTGACAGTTGAGCCCAGTTTGCACTGCAGGATCCAGAGATGGCATCAGTGAAGCTGGACGACTTCAGTCAAACACTAGAGCTGGATGTCAACATTAAAGATGAAGAAGAGGAGGAGAAGATTGGGACATCTGTTTCTCATGGTAAGAGCAGGTTCTGTCTATAAGTTATCTTCAGAAGTTAGACCTCCACAAGTTATGACCCAGTCTGTTGCTTGGTTGAATTCTATAATTCAACATCACACATCCCTGAACAACTGGTCTATCTGGAGTGATCAGAGCGTAGACTAAAGAAGTGAAGTAGACAAACTGACAGTGTTTTGAAGTTGTATGTAATGAGTCTGTGTAGTCACTAGGCTTGGGTGGTATACTGTATACCAGGGTATTTGGAAAACGCCACGGGATGGTTTTTCAATATCGTTGAAACTATTTATTTGATTTTAAAAAAGCAAATATTTGTATAAAGGCTCCTGCCACCCCCGTGCTTCACGGTTGGGATGGTGTTCTTCGGCTTGCAAGCCTCCTCCATTTTCCTCCAAACATAACAATGGTCATTATGGCCAAACAGTTCCATTTTTGTTTCATCAGACCAGAGGATATTTCTCCAAAAAGTACGATCTGCTTCTTCCTTGCTGAGCGGCCTTTCAGGTTATGTCGATATAGGACTTGTTTTACTGTGGATATAGATACTTTTGTACCTGTTTCCTCCAGCATCCTCACAAGGTCCTTTGCTGTTGTTATGGGATTGATTTGTACTTTTCGCACCAAAGTACATTAATCTCTAGGAGACAGAACGCGTCTCCTTCCTGAGCGGTATGACGGCTGCCTGGTCCCATGGTGTTTATACTTGTGTACTATTGTTTGTACAGATGAACGTGGTACCTTCAGGCATTTTGAAATTGCTCCCAAGATTTCTCCCAAGATTGAACCAGACTTGTGGAGGTCTACAATTTTATTTCTGAGATCTTGGCTGATTTCTTTTGATTTTCCTATGATGTCAAGCAAAGAGGCATTGAGTTTGCAGGTAGGCCTTGAAATACATCCACAGGTACCCCTGTCAATTAGCCTACCAGAAGCTTCTAAAGTCATGAAGCTTCTAAATTTTCCAAGCTGTTTAAAGGCACAGTCAATCCACAGATATGTAGCATGGACTCTAGGGCTGACACCATTTAGTAGATTATTTGGTCGATAGGCTGTTGGTCCATCAAGATTTCTGTAGTCGAGCAGTAGCAAATATCAACAACAAAAAATTGTGGTGTACAAGACACCTGTTTGATTCACGCCTGTCTGAATGGACTAATGGACTACAGTTATTGCTTGTGTTTCCTGTTTGACTGTTTGTTTAATAGCCTACTGATTCCATGAGCACCGAGCCTCACGCAACCACATGTTGGATAAACAATTTCACTAATTTGTCTGTTTGTTGTCTTCGCTATGCTGTAATAAAGGCTTTACTTTCTCTCTCTGTTTAAATAGCCCCTTTGGTATTATTTATGATTCATTTAGTGTCCGATAATAATAATAAATAATAATAATAATAATAATACCCCTCCCTTTAATTGATCTTTCGTGATTATTACTATTATTATGACCATCATTATGATAATAGGTAATGCCGTTATCATTAGTAGGCTTAGTATATAAGTCTTTGGCCTGAATGTCAAGCGTCACGTCTGGAGGAAACCTGGCACCATCCTTACGGTGAAGCATGGTGGTGGCAGCATCATGCTGTAGGGCTGTTTTTCTGCACCATGGACTGGGAGACTAGTCAGGATCGATGGAAAGATGAACAGAGTAATGAACAGAGAGCTCCTTGGTGAGAACCTGCTCAGGGCCTCTGACTGGGGAGAAGGTTCACCTTCCAACAAGACAACGACCCTAAGCATACAGTCAAGACAACACAGGAGTGGCTTCGGGACAAGTCTCTCAATGTCCTTGAGTTGCCCAGACAGAGCACAGATTTTAACCCGATCAAAAATCTCTGGAGAGACCTGAAAATAGCTGTCCAACCTGACAGAGCTTGGGAGGATTTGCAGAAAAGAATGGGAGAAACTCCCCAAATACAGGTGTGCCAAGCTTGTAGCGTCATACCGAAGAAGACTCAAGGCTGTAATAGCTGTCAAAGGTGCTTCAACAAAGTACTGAGTTAAGCGTATGAATTAGTGATGCATCGATATGACATTTTCAGCCGATACCGTAATCTGATATTTTCCTTGCCTGTAAAAAAGATACCGATAACCAATATTACATTTTTTTTGTGGCCTTTTAAACATTCTAATACAGTTAAATAGTTAACACACACACGGACGCAGTGGTCTAAGGCACTGCATATCAGTGCAAGAGTCGTAACAACATTCCCTGGTTCGAATCCAGGCTGTATCACATCCGGCTGCGCACAATTGGCCTTGTGTTGTCTGGGCAGTCATTGTAAATAAGAATTTGTTCTTAATTGACTTGCCTAGTTATATAATGGTTTTACACACACACACACACACACACTGACCAAAATGTTATTTTATTGGCATTTAAGTATGTCCCCATTACCAGTAAAACATAATCAAAACCTATTTCTTTCACTTACTTGCTGTGCTGTTTCATTCGCAACCAAGATTTCTATGGAACGCCGTTTGGGTTTTTGCGTGTCAAATAAGATACACATCAAATAACACTATTTGACGTGTCAAATAATCTTGTCGACCAATCAGGACCTGAATATGACTGCACATCACAATAATTTTACACATTCATAAATGTTTTACATAGTGTAATAACTATCACTCGTATTTCATATGTCACAACGATTCATTGATAGGTATGCTGATAGCTATGATGCTGGTAAAGTTGTCTCGCGCAGGTACAGTGCTGGTCAGAAAAAAAAGCCATTATTACGTAGGTCATTACGTAGGTATGCACGGTAGCTTCATTTTACGTGGCGTCATTACGTAGGTATGCACGGTAGCTTCATTTTACGTGGCGTCATTACGTAGGTATGCACGGTAGCTTCATTTTATGTGGCGTCATTACGTAGGTAGGCACGGTAGCTTCATTTTACTTGGCGTCATTACGTAGGTATGCACGGTAGCTTCATTTTACTTGGCGTCATTACGTAGGTATGCACGGTAGCTTCATTTTACGTGGCGTCATTACGTAGGTATGCACGGTAGCTTTGACATTGCTTTTTAACATCGCCATTAAACTACACATCAGGCCGATACTGATGTTGGCATTTTTCGCTAATATCGACAGATTCCGATATGTTCACCGATTATATTGTGCATCCCTAGTCTGAATACTTATATAAATGTGATGTTTCTGTTTTTTATTATTAATACATTTCTAAAAAAACTGTTTTTGCTTTGTCATGGGGTAATATGCGTAGATTGATGAGAAATAACAAACAATGTAATCCATTTTCGAATAAGGTTGTTACGTAACAAAATGTGGAAAAAGTCTAGGAGTCTGAATAATTAACCGAATGCACTGGAGAAATACATGTTTTAACATTTTTGACCAATTGATTAGTTGAAAGAACAAACGACTCTTGGTTAACCACGTGTTTGTTGTTGTTGGGGACAGCCCTATTGGACTCTACAAGGTGTTGAAAGCGTTGCACAGGGAGGCTGGCCCATGTTGACTCAAATGCTTCCCACAGTTGTGTTAAGTTGGTTGGATGTCCTTTGGGTGGTGGACCATTCTTGATACGTAAGTTAAACTGTTCAGCGTCAACCTAGCAGCATTGGAGGTCTTGACACAAACCGGGGCGCCTGGCACCTACTACCATACCCCATTCAATGGCACTTAAATATTTTGTCTTGCCCGTTCACCCTCTGAATTGCACACATACACAATCCATGTCTCAGCTGTTTCAAGACTTAAAAATCCTTATTTAACCTGTCTCCTCCCCTTCATCTACACTGATTTTAAAGCGGATTTAACAAGTGATATCAATAAGGGATCATAACTTGCACCTGGTCAGTCTATGTCATGGAATGAGCAGGTGTTCTTAATGTTTTTCCCATTCTGCGTATGTCACAAAACTTGACTTTTTTTCCTGATACTGTTCACACAGGTGACGTTGAGACATTCTCTACATCCAGAAAGCAGCAGGAAGATCACAGAGCTAAGATGTCTCACCACTGCCCACATTGTGAGGAGATTTTCCCAATGCTATCAAAGCTAAAAATACACCTGAAAATACACACAGGAGAGAATCTGTATTCCTGCACTGACTGTGGGAAGAGCTTCACAACATCAAGGGCTCTGACAGTTCATCAGAGAGTGCACACAGGAGAGAAGCCTTACTCCTGCTCCGACTGTGAAAAGAGTTTCTCCCGATTGGATAAGTTAAATAGGCACCAACTAATACACACAGGAGAAAAGTCTTACTTCTGCTCTGACTGTGGGAATTGTTTTGCCCAATTTAATACCTTAAAATCTCACCAGCGTATGCACACAGGAGAGAAACCTTACTCCTGCTCTGACTGTGGGAAGCGTTTCTCTCAACTGGGAAGCTTACAAACACACCAACGTATTCATACAGGAGAGAAGCCTTACTTCTGTTCTGACTGTGGGAAGAGTTTTAGAACATCAGGGGCTCTGACAGTTCATCAGAGCGTGCACACTGGAGAGAAGCCTTACTCCTGCTCTGACTGTGGGTGCAGATTCTCTCAACGGAGAAACTTAAAAAACCACCAACATATACACACAGGAGAGAAGCCTTACTCTTGCTCTGACTGTGTAAAATGCTTCACAACATCATATGAGCTAACAGTTCACCGGAGAACACACACAGGAGAGAATCCTTACTTCTGCTCTGACTGTGGGAAGAGTTTCTCCCTATTGGATACCTTAATCAAACATGAACGTATACATACAGGAGAAAAGCCTTACTCCTGCTCTGACTGTGGGAAGAGTTTCTCTCAACAGAGTAACTTAAAAAGACACCAACGTTCACATACAGGAGAAAAGCCTTATTCCTGCTCAGACTGTGAAAAGAGTTTTTCCCAATTGGATAAGTTAAATAGTCACAAGCGAATACACACAGGAGAGAAGCCTTACTCGTGCTCTGACTGTGGGCAAAATTTCTCTCAACACAGCAGCTTACAGAAACACCAACGTATACACACAGGAGAAAAGCCTTACTTCTGTTCTGACTGTGGAAAATGCTTCACAACATCATCTGAGCTAACAGTTCACCAGCGAACACACACAGGAGAAAAGCCTTACTTCTGCTCTGACTGTGGAAAATGCTTCAAAACATCATCTGAGGTAACAGTTCACCAGAGAACGCACACAGGAGAAAAGCCTTACTCCTGCGCTGACTGTGGGAATTGTTTTACCCAATTATATACCTTAACATGTCACAAGCGTATACATACAGGAGAGAAGCCTTACTCCTGCTCTGACTGTGGGAAAAATGTCTCTCAACACAGCAGCTTAAAGAAACACCAACGTATACATAAAGGAGAAAAGCCTCATCAGTTCTCTCAGACCAGCTAAGATTAAAGTCCATCACTTAATTCTCATGTCATAAAGTAAGTGGTAACACTGAATTGGATCCTATTGTTTCTCACTGTGAGAACTGTGCAGAGGAAATGGAGAATGTTAGCCTCTCTTTACTAATCGGTGTACACCTGGTCAGTTTTGGTGTGTTTTGTTAGCTTCTACTGTAAAGATATTGAGATGACCTTGGATTTGTCCTTAAGGTTGAATAACCTCTGCGGTTTCTCTTGTTGAAAATACGGAGTCTGATGGTTGACCTGGTGGTACTGTTTCCCTCTGCAGTTCTCTGTGGGAATGAGCTGGTAGACACAACATGTATCAGATAGAGATGGTGTGAGGATCAGTTCTCTGTGGGAATAAGCTAGTAGACACAACATGTATCAGATAGAGATGGTGTGAGGATCAGTTCTCTGTGGGAATAAGCTAGTAGACACAACATGTATCAGATAGAGATGGTGTGAGGATCAGTTCTCTGTGGGAATAAGCTGGTAGACACAACATGTATCAGATAGAGAGGGTGTGAGGATCAGTTCTCTGTGGGAATAAGCTAGTAGACACAACATGTATAAGCTAGTAGACACAACATGTATTGGATAGAGATGGTGGTGTGAGGATCAGTTCTCTGTGGGAATAAGCTAGTAGACACAACATGTATCAGATAGAGATGGTGTGAGGATCAGTTCTCTGTGGGAATAAGAGTAGACACAACATGTATCAGATGGTGTGAGGATCAGTTCTCTGTGGGAATAAGCTGGTAGACACAACATGTATCAGATAGAGATGGTGTGAGGATCAGTTCTCTGTGGGAATAAGCTAGTAGACACAACATGTATCAGATAGAGATGGTGTGAGGATCAGTTCTCTGTGGGAATAAGCTGGTAGACACACCTTTTGTTTGGGTGGATATATATGTTTTGACTACTAAGGGAGTGCAAGGTATTTATAATAAGGGATACCTGGAGAAAATCATATCTCTCTGAAATGGAAATGGATGGCCCTCCCTTCAGTTAAATATATTTTTACGCGACCCTCCCTGAACACTTGACAACAAAAAAAACAAGTGAAATTTCCTTAATTACCAACTGATGAGAGAGCAAATCACACATGAGTCAGAGTTATGCTTAATCTTCACCTTTAATAATAATTAAGCTTTTGCAATAACATTTTGACTTTCAACAGTTCAGTATCTCTAATGAAAAGTTGAGTGCCCAACATAATGGCAAATGGGTTCCTTTATAGCAAAGATCCACCCCCTCCTAGACGACATGACAAAACACAGGTCTTAGGAACTTACACAAAGAAAGACTTTACTTCAGAGAGGAGTATCCCCTAGTCAGACAGAGTTGGCTATAAATTATCGTTCAGTTTGGTCTCCTAAACAAAGCTCTTATCTCGTCCTTGGTACAAAATGGTACCAAGACATTACCCCCACCCTATGATATATATCAAATTTAGATAGAACCAATTCTAAATACAACCAATCCTGGACAAACTCACGGAGAGGAGAGTGACCCTATAGGTCAACAAAGAGGGAGCATAGAATGATTCCAGACACTGCCATCCTCCTTTCCCCGATGGGAAAAGTAGGGAGTGACTGGCACACAGACACAGTGGAGCAAAAGACATGTTTACACATGATGACCCCTTGACCTCTCCCCTCTCTGCAGCCCATGCAACTTAGTCTTGACATAGAACAGATAACTGCCAATGGCCACCACTATAGTACAACAAAATACATTCTTATGAGAAATAACTCATAAGCATATCATGAATATAAAACATCTATGTTACCCAACTAATTCTGATTATTCCCCAACACCCTCCACTGTACCCAAAATAATAATTTAAATATGAAGTGGATTGCAGAGAACATGCCTACTGTTTACCCTCACTCCTTGGACAGACCAGAGTCTTAGATATGCCGTTTTAGAAACTGTTCTTCGTTTTGTAAGCGTTACATGGCAAAGTAGCCAGAAGGTTGTGGTTTGGCAGAACACCGTGGATAAGGGTAGGGGTGAACATACAGGTCCCTCCACTAATATTGGGACACTTGGTAAATATGAGCAAAACGGGCTGTGAAAAAAATGTGTTTGCTGTTTATCCTCTTGGTGTTTCATTCAAAATATTTACAAAAATCAAACCTTTTAATTAAAGTAAAATTATTGAAAAAAATACATGTGAAATAAATGTTTTTCTTCAAAACATGTGTTGCACAATTATTGTCACCCCTAGAAATGATTGAGTCAAATCTAACCGACGTATATTCCTATTCATATTTTCCATTCTTAAATTCACCTAAGCGATTAGGAACACTTAAGTGGTAAGCCATGACTTCCTGTTTCACTGGGGTGTAAATATATGGTGACACACAGGCCAAGGTCCGATAGTCATCCATCACTATTGGAAAGATGTGATAATGTGCCACAAAAAAAGGTTGTTGAGCTGCACATTTCCACTATCAGGGCAATAATTAAGAAATGTAAAGTTACCGGAGATGTTAACAATGGGCCTGGAAGAGGACATGTGTCTATATTGACCCCACGCACAGTCAGGAGGATGGTTCCAGTGGCAAAAACATCTCCAAGGATCACAGCTGGAGAATTACAGACGTTAGTTGGGTCTTGGGGTCAGAAAGTCTCCAAAACTACGATCAGACGCCACCTACATAACCACAAGTTGTTTAGGAGGGTTGCCATAAAAACGCCTTTGCTGTCATCAAACAACAAACTCAAGCGCCTACAGTTTGCCAAACGTTACTGGATCTTTCAATGGGACCAGGTTCTATGGTCAGATGAGACCAAAATAGAGCTTTTTGGAAACCAACACCAGAGGTGGGATTGGTGTAGACAGAAAGATATCCATACAGAAAGTACCTCATCCCCACTGTGAAGTCTGGTGATGGATCTTTGATGTTGTGGGGCTGTTTTTCTTCCAAAGGCGCTGGACCACTTGTGAGGATACATGGTATCATGGACTCCATCAAGTACCAGCAGATATTAAATCGAAACCGGACTGCCTCTGCTAGGAAGCTTAAACTGGGCCATGGTTGGATCTTCCAGTAGGACAATGATCCAAAGTACACCTCAAAATCAACACAAAAAAATGGTTTACTGACCACCCCACACCATGACTGACCCACCACCAAACTGGTCATGCTGGAGGATGTTGCAGGCAGCAAAACGTTCTCCACGACGTCTCCAGACTCTGTCACGTCTGTCACATGTGCTCAGTGTGAACCTGCTTTCATCTGTGAAGAGCACAGGGCGCCAGTGGCACATTTGCCTATCTTGGTGTTCTCTGGCAAATGCCAAACGTCCTGCACAGTGTTGGGCTGTAAGCACAACCCCCACCTGTGGACGTCGGGCCCTCATACCACCCTCATGGAGTCTGTTTTGACCGTTTGAGTAGACACATGCACATTTGTGGCCTGCTGGAGGTTATTTTACAGGGCTCTGGCAGTGCTCCCCCTGCTCCTCCTTGCACAAAGACGGAGGTAGCGGTCCTGCTGCTGTTGCCCTCCTACGGCCTCCTCCACGTCTCCTGATGTACTGGCCTGTCTCCTGGTAGCGCCTCCATGCTCTGGACACTACGCTGACAGACACAGCAAACCTTCTTGCCACAGCTCGCATTGATGTGTCATCCTGGATGAGCTGCACTACCTGAGCCACTTGTGTGGGTTGTAGACTCCGTCTCATGCTACCACTAGAGTGAAAGCACCACCAGCATTCAAAAGTGACCAAAACATCAGCCAGGAAGCATAGGAACTAAGAAGTGGTCTGTGGTTACCACCTGCAGAACCACTCCTTTATTGGGGGTGTCTTGCTAATTGCCTATAATTTCCACCTGTTGTCTATTCCATTTGCACAACAGCATGTGAAATGTATTGTCAATCAGTGTTGCTTCCTAAGTGGACAGTTTGATTTCACAGAAGTGTGATTGACTTGGAGTTACATTGTGTTGTTTAAGTGTTCCCTTTATTTTTTTGAGCAGTGTACCATCCCAGCAGCGCAAAAACTAGGGAAGGAAGTCCATTTTCTTAGAAATATAACTTTGCATCTCCCTGCATGGTCTTGGTATAGTCTAGGCCTATAGTATAGGCTATGGATCATGTTGGATTCTAACTACTTACTTGAACTTTGTATAGGAAAGTTACTGTGAGACGAGTATAGAAGGTCTGTCCAGACAAGTTGTTCTCGCTGTGTATTAATATTTCTAAGGATGGAGGTTAAGAGCAACAGGCTAGTCTCAGTTCCTGATAAGTCAGGTTAGTTTCTGTGGAACTAGGGCAAGGAGAGAGGTGGAACTCAACATCAAGATGAGGACAACAGTTGAAGAGAGAAGAAACCTCTGGGAGGAAGGCGGCAGGGGTCCACCCCAACCACAGTCCCATCTACCACACCTCTCCGCTCACGCTGCTCTGGACTCAGGCAGGGCCGTGACAATGTAATAAGTAAGAGGAACAGAGACTGATTGTTTATCTTGGAAGTGGTGACTCCTCGTTGGAAGGTATAAATATATGCTTGTGTGACTGAAGCATCCAGTGGGTTGAATACAGCTGGTTTGTGCTTTTACTAGTTGTCCATCTGCGTTTCTACTCTGTTCGTTCAGAGATTGATATTGCGGACCGAGCAGAGAATCAGGGAGGAGGGGCATCATGAGATACTATAATATGCAACTAATTCTCAAACCCTGAGCAATGAGACGTTTAATTGATTACAAATTACATGACCCTCCCCTGAATTTAATTAATTAGTTAAGTTGACTAACCTTGAACAGTAAGACACGTCTGCTTGCGTCTTGATCCACTCGGGTAAACATTGAAGGAACAAATATAGCAGACTTCTTCTGCCCATGTTACATTCTTCGTGGTAATAGACGTCGAGTTGAGAGATGTCTCCGTGAAACCCACCTTGCCAGATTCTCCATTGAGTTCTCTTTGAACAGCCTCTGCCAGTTGACATTGGGTGCAAATGGGTGCGTGTGATGAGAACTCTATCTGTTGGAATAAATTGAAGCGCTCCATAAGCCACGCCCCAGTGGGCAGAGTTAGCACGTTAGACCGGGACACAATATAAATACAATAGATACAATATAAAAAGCCTCTAATTTTACCGCCATGGCTCTGTTTAGCCTAATTATGCAAATATATTTGAGATCAGTGTATTGCAGTTAATGTCTTATTTGACTGAATAAGCTAAATATATTTCAGTAGTAAACAACGAAACAATAACGAGTCCCAGTCAATTCGTAATAGAACATACCAGAAAGATTATAATCCAAATTATTGTGATCATCAGGCACCAGTGTTTGGAATACATTGACGTCATTCTTATGCAGACCTTTGACAATGGTCTGTTTTGTCAACGACCTCAATTTATTCCAAAAACTGGAGTTAACCAAATGATGCCAATAATAATGATGCCAATAAGAGAATGGAGACTTTTAATTTGAAAACGTGCAGGATACCTCTTTCCGGTTTCCATTACTTGTTTTATACTGTGTAATGCTTGTTCGGGTAGCACTCTTCACAGACCGTTTGGTGTACGCTGTCTTTGTTGGTGAGATGAAACTGCCAACATTCTGAAAGGTATTATTGTACATCAGAATTGCAACAAGATTTGTATAAGCCTAAAATGTTTGTCCGTAATCGTAACATGTTCACAGATGAAAGTTCACGTTTATGTATGGCTATTCTTACAATCCTAACAATTTAGAATGGATTTTCTTACGATCCTTACGATACTGTACGTTCAACGTTTTGGAAGATATCTGGCTCCATAGATTTATGACACATTGTATAACAAGCGATGTCACAACGTACATTACAACATTGTTTAAACATTTTATTTATAAAAGTAGAAAACAAAAACACACACAAAGTATATTACAACATTGTGTATCTTACAGCATTTGATTTAAAAAAGTTAAGAATTAAGAAAACCACCCACACCATGAAAGTACCTAACATTTGATTTATAAAACCCCCAGTAAAGAATAAAAACCACACATAAGTCTAGTTTGGATTCATCATGTGTCATCATTAACCAACTACAAAACATATTTACATACAGACTGTATTTAAGTATAAAATAAACAGCAGGCCTGTGTGTCAGCCATTCAGTCCACTATTCAGTACCCACAATGCCTATCGATAGAAACAGTCTTTGAACCACACAGATGTGTTTGAGACAGTATAGTAGTCACTCAAGTTCTCATTTAAAAAAAAGTAAAATGGTCAAGTATTGACAGCTATGGTCTAAAACAAACATAACTGACCAGAGAGTTTGAAATACAGTACCATTAAAGTGATCATTACACTTTTATTTAACCCATTTTAGAATAGTTCCAACGGCTGAGCCTAATATAGTGTATAAGAGGTCATACAAGAAGTTTTATAGTGAGTCATATGTTGATGAGGTAAATTATATTTGCTGGTCTTTGATGTGTAATGAGGAGCAACCAGACACGGCACTTGACACATTTATGAAATTGCTTATTCCAGTTACTAATTAGTATGCACCCATTAAGAAAATGACTGTAAAAACTGTTAAATCCCTGTGGATTGATGAGGAATTGAAAAATTGTATGGGTGAGAGGGATGAGGCAAAAGGTATGGCAATTAATCTGGCAGCCCAACTGATTGGCAAACGTATTTCAAATGAAGAAATCATGACTAAATGAAATAAAACTACACTATGAAACAAAAATAAATTATAGAAAGACTCCTAGTAAAAGGCTTTGGAGCACCTTAAATTAAATATTGTGAAAAAAGGCAAACTCAGCTCCATCATTCAATGAATCGGATGGCTCATTCATCCCAAAACCAACTGATATTGCCAACTACTTTAATGACTTTTTCATTGGCAAGATAAGCAAACGTATGTGTGACAGGCCAGCAGCAAACGCTGACACTACACATCCAAGTATATCTGACCACATGATGAAAGACAAGAATAGTACTTTTGAATTCCGTAATGTCAGTTTGGAAGAGGTGAAAAAATGATTGTTGTCTATCAACAATGACAAGTCACCTGGGTCTGACAATCTGGATGGAAAATTACTGAGGATAATAGTCGGTGATAATGCCACATCTTCAATTTAAGCCTATTAGAAAGTGTGTGCCCTCAGGCCTGGAGGGAAGCTACAGTCATTCCACTACACAAGAGTAGTAAAGCCCCCTTAACTGGCTCGAATAGCCAACCAATCAGCCTGTTATCAACCCTTAGTAAACTTCTAGAAAAAATATATATTTGACCAGATAGAGTGCAATTTCACAGTGAACAAATTGACAACAGACTTCCAGCACGCTTATAGGGAAGGACACTCAACAAGCACAGCACTGACATAAATGAATGATGATTGGCTGAGATAATTGTTTTTTTGTTTGTTTTTAAATTTTACCCCCTTTTCTCCCCAATTTCGTGGTATCCACTTATTTTAGTAGCTACTATCTTGTCTCATCGCTACACCTCCGGTACAGGCTCGGCAGAGACGAAGGTTGAAAGTCATGCGTCCTCCGATACACAACCCAACCAAGCCACACTGCTTCTTAACACAGCGCCATCCACCCCGGAACCAGCCCCACCAATGTGTCAGAGGAAACACTGTGCACCTGGCAACCTTGGTTAGCGCGCACTGCGCCGTGTGCGCCGGTGTGCGATGAGACAAGGATTTCCCTACCGGCCAAACCCTCCCTAACCCGGACAACGCTAGGCCAATAACCACTGCGTAACCTGGGAGGCGGCTGAGAGAAATTTATGATAAAATGATAATGGGGGCTGTTTTGTTAGACTTCAGTGCAGCTTTTGACATTATCGTTCAGTCTGCTGCTGGAAAAACATATGTATTATGGCTTTACACCCCCTACTATAATGTGGATAAAGAGTTGATTGTCTAACAGAACACAGAGGGTGTTATTTAATGGAAGCCTCTCAAACATAATCCAGGTAGAATCAGGAATTCCCCAGGGCAGCTGTTTGAGTAAAGCCAGTGTGTCTATGTATGCGGATGACTCAACACTATACAACAAAGAGCTGCGGTTAGTTTCGGATAGGGTGGCAAGGAATAAGTTAGTCCTAAATATTTCCAAAACTAAAAGCATTGTATTTGGGACAAATCATTCACTAAACCCTAAACCTCAATTAAATCTTGTAATGAATAATGTGTAAATTGAGCAAGTTAAGGTGACTAAACTGCTAGGAGTTACCCTGGATTGTAAACTGTCATGGTCAAAACATATTGATACAACAGTAGCTAAGATGGGAGAAGTCTGTCCATAATAAAGCACTGCTCTACCTTCATAACATCACTATCAACAAGGCAGGTCCTACAGGCCATAGTTTCTACCTTCATAACAACACTATCAACAAGGCAGGTCCTACAGGCCCTAGTTTCTACCATCTTAACAACACTATCAACAAGGCAGGTCCTACAGGCCCCAGTTTCTACCTTCTTAACAACACTATCAACAAGGCAGGTCCTACAGGCCCTAGTTTCTACCTTCTTAACAACACTATCAACAAGGCAGGTCCTACAGGCCCCCGTTTCTACCTTCTTAACAACACTATCAACAAGGCAAGTCCTACAGGCCCTAGTTTCTACCTTCTTAACAACACTATCAACAAGGCAGGTCCTACAGGCCCCAGTTTCTACCTTCTTAACAACCCTATCAACAAGGCAGGTCCTACAGGCCCTAGTTTCTACCTTCTTAACAACACTATCAACAAGGCAGGTCCTACAGGCCATGGTTTCTACCTTCTTAACAACACTATCAACAAGGCAGGTCCTACAGGCCCTAGTTTCTACCTTCTTAACAACACTATCAACAAGGCAGGTCCTACAGGCCATGGTTTCTACCTTCTTAACAACACTATCAACAAGGCAGGTCCTACAGGCCCCAGTTTCTACCTTCTTAACAACCCTATCAACAAGGCAGGTCCTACAGGCCCTAGTTTCTACCTTCTTAACAACACTATCAACAAGGCAGGTCCTACAGGCCCTAGTTTCTACCTTCTTAACAACACTATCAACAAGGCAGGTCCTACAGGCCCTAGTTTAGCCATGACTACATGGAACTCTATTCCACATCATGTAATACAAGCAGTAGAATCAGATTCTTTTAAAACAGGTAAAAATACACCTTTTGGAACAACGGGGACTGTGAAGACATACAAAGGTACAGACACATGCATGTGTAAACATTGTGATATTGTTGTATGGTGGTATTAAACATGTTGTATTGTAGAGATGTAGTGGTGTAATAATGTTTTATGATGTACTGTTTTATATGTAATGTAAGTACTGTAATATGTTTGGACCCAGCAAGAGTAGCAGCTAATGGGGTTCCCTTATAAATACAAAATACAAATAACATACTGGAACAACAATGCAGCAATGCAACTCATTTGCATGTATGCAGTCATGACTACCACTCTACCAGGATGATCCAATAAGGTTGTACTAACACATTTAGAATGTACTGGATATTGTTGTGGTCCTGAAAGATATTAACATCAATGATACTGACCAGAGTCAGATCAT
Organism: Oncorhynchus keta; assembly: GCF_023373465.1. Lineage (NCBI taxonomy): Eukaryota > Metazoa > Chordata > Actinopteri > Salmoniformes > Salmonidae > Oncorhynchus > Oncorhynchus keta. The sequence continues at coordinate 26,534,847 of NC_068457.1, forward strand.
GTTGTAGTAGTGTACTGATATAACGGCTTTGTGGGTATTTACAGTTACATATTCTCCAGGGAGGATATTTGATACTGAAAAGCAATTCAATGTTTTCTAATCTATTACCTACAGTAAGTACAAACACTGTTTACTTGTTTCAGAGTCATCATGTTGAGGGTTGAGTGTTGATGGTTCTTCCTGTTCTCTGTCATTGGCTGTGGGATTTGGGCTAAAGATTGTCAAACTTACAAAAACAATGTCAAATGAATGGAAAGTATTTTCTCTTTGTCATCTGAACAGTAAAACTTACCTTCTTGTTGTATTTCTCAGTTTGCACCACAGTGCCACAGCAGCTCCACAGCACACAGCAATGAAACACAGTGAAATCATCACTGCACCAATCCCTGTTGGGTTACATGTGAAAGATGACAGGATGAGAATTGTACAATTCATAGATAAAAGTGTCAGAGAACAGTTGTGGTCATTAGATTAATGACTGACCTCTGATCCTGTCACCATCAGTGACCCCAGGTACACCTAGCACAGAACATACAGAGACAGTACTTCAGAATGACACCAGCATGTTGATTGTTACTGTAGGCATGTATAGAACCATTTCTCACCAGGAAATGAAGCTTGAGTTCTAGCTGGAATAACCATGGATACGTTCTTGGTGACACCTCCAGAGAACAGTGACACCATACAGCCAACCCTGGTGTCTTTGTCAGGTAGACTGAATGCTGCCAGCGTAGAAGTTATGGTGACCGTGACAGTTCCATTGAGATGGGTGACATTGGCCATTGTGGAATTTTCTAGAATGTCTGTGTTGTCCCAGGTTACTGTAGGAACAGGTCGTCCAGTAGCAGAACAGGACAGAGTGGTGTGACTGTTGTTGGTTTGTGTGATGAGGAGTGAGGGTCCATACAGCTCTATAGAACAACAGACACAGTTCACAGTGAGACCACAATGATTCCATTGAAATTATTTACTAAATGAATCCATTTAAATGATTTACTAAATGATTCCATTTAAATTATTTACTAAATGATTCCATTTAAATGATTTACTAAATGATTCCATTTAAATTATTTACTAAATGATCACATTTTGATAAATGGTTTCAAGACATTGGATGTATGATCTGATAAAATGGCTGCTTGAAGTTCTGGAGAAGTTGTTCTGGGTCAGTCATTTACAGTACATTATGTTGTCACATTTTACCATTGACTTTGAGACAGGTCCTTCCGCTGATAGGTCCCTCTGGAAAGGTGTTAAACAGACACTTGTAGCAGGACTCGTCTCCTCTTGACACTCCTCTGATGACGATAGAGCAGTTCTGCAGACCCTCGTCTTCAAACTCCACGTTCCTCTGAAAAGGTGGGTTGACATGGGAACCGCGTTTGCTGTAAGTGGCCACATTTTCATTCACCCCAGGTGTCTCTTTTTGCCAGGTGACTTGCCTCACATCTTTGAGTGTCATGAGCTCACAGGTTAAGACAGCATCTTCTCCCAGGGTTGCTGTGACAACCTGCTGTGTTCTCACCAGATGAGAGAGCCCTGCACGAAGACAGTTGCACACTACTTAGTACTTACTACTTACTACATTACAAACTCTCACACACACACACTCAGTTGGTAGAGCATGGTGGTGGGTTTGATTCCCATATTATTAAAAAAATGTAAGTCTCTTGGAGAAAAGTGTCAGCTAAAAGCCATATTTTTTAATATATATATTTACAGATTTTATTGCACAGGGCTTTGCCTTTTTCTTTTTTTGACTATTTATGTTAATACAATGTGCAGGAGGGCCAAATTGCCAATTGTATGACTTTGAGGCAATTTGTGTAGTGTATTGTAGTGTAGTGTGGCGTTGTGTTGCGATGCGTAGTGTTATGCAACTGTTTGAAAACAGAAGAGTGAAACATGTTTGTGATGTCATCATGAAATGTGCAGAAATGTTCCCTTTACTGAAAGCAGACAATCACTTTATTATGAGGCATTTCATCACTTCACCTAAAGCAGTCAAAGATGACTTTATACTGCAGCCATACTCAACTACGGACCGCGGTCCGGAACCACACCTAGAACAGGGTCAATATGGACCGCGGTCCGGAACCACACCTAGAACAGGGTCAATATGGACCGCGGTCCGGAACCACACCTAGAACAGGGTCAATATGGACCGCGGTCCGGAACCACACCTAGAACAGGGTCAATACGGACCCGCGGTCCGGAACCACACCTAGAACAGGGTCAAAACGGACCGCGGTCCGGAACCACACCTAGAACAGGGTCAATACGGACCGCGGTCCGGAACCACACCTAGAACAGGGTCAATGCGGACCGCGGTCCGGTACCACACCTAGAACAGGGTCAATATGGACCGCGGTCCGGAACCACACCTAGAACAGGGTCAATATGGACTTTATCCGGAACCACACCTAGAACAGGGTCAATCCAGAACCACACCTAGAACAGGGTCCGGCGGTCCGGAACCACACCTAGAACAGGGTCAATACGGACCGCGGTCCGGAACCACACCTAGAACAGGGTCAATACGGACCGCGGTCCGGAACCACACCTAGAACAGGGTCAATACGGACCGCGGTCCGGAACCACACCTAGAACAGGGTCAATACGGACCGCGGTCCGGAACCACACCTAGAACAGGGTCAATACGGACCGCGGTCCGGAACCACACCTAGAACAGGGTCAACCTAGAACAGGGACGGACCGCGGTCCGGAACCACACCTAGAACAGGGTGCAAATACGGACGGACCTAGAACAGGGTCCGGACCGCGGTCCGGAACCACACCTAGAACAGGGTCAAACGGACCGCGGTCCGGAACCACACCTAGAACAGGGTCATTACGGCTGTGGTTGGAACCACACCTAGAACAGGGTCTAAACGGACCGCGGTCCGGAACCACACCTAGAACAGGGTCAATACGGACCGCGGTCTGGAACCACACCTAGAACAGGGTCATTACGGACCGTGGTCTGGAACCACACCTAGAACAGGGTCAAACGGACCGCGGTCTGGAACCACACCTAGAACAGGGTTTACGGACCGCGGTCCGGAACCACACCTAGAACAGGGTCAAAACGGACCGCGGTCGGAACCACACCTAGATCAGGGTCAAACGGACCGCGGTCCGGAACCACACCTAGAACAGGGTCAATATGGGCCGCGGTCCGGAACCACACCTAGAACAGGGTCAAACGGACCGCGGTCTGGAACCACACCTAGAACAGGGTCAATATGGACCGCGATCCGGAACCACACCTAGAACAGGGTCAATACGGACCGTGGTCCGGAACCACACCTAGAACAGGGTCAAAACGGACCGCGGTCCGGAACCACACCTAGAACAGGGTCAATACGGACCGCGGTCTGGAACCACACCTAGAACAGGGTCAATACGGACCGCGGTCTGGAACCACACCTAGAACAGGGTCAATACGGACCGGGTTGGAACCACACCTAGAACAGGGTCAATACGGACCGCGGTCTGGAACCACACCTAGAACAGGGTCAATACGGTGTCCGGAACCACACCTAGAACAGGGTCAATACGGACCGCGGTCCGGAACCACACCTAGAACAGGGTCAATACGGACCGCGGTCCGGAACCACACCTAGAACAGGGTCAATACGGACCGCGGTCCGGAACCACACCTAGAACAGGGTCAATACGGACCGCGGTCCGGAACCACACCTAGAACAGGGTCAATACGGACCGTGGTCCGGAACCACACCTAGAACAGGGTCAATACGGACCGCGGTCCGGAACCACACCTAGAACAGGGTCAAAACGGACCGCGTCCGGAACCACACCTAGAACAGGGTCATTACGGACCGTGGTCGGGAACCACACCTAGAACAGGGTCAAAACGGACCGCGGTCCGGAACCACACCTAGAACAGGGTCAATACGGACCGCGGTCCGGAACCACACCTAGAACAGGGTCAAAACGGACCGCGGTCCGGAACCACACCTAGAACAGGGTCAAAACGGACCGCGGTCCGGAACCACACCTAGAACAGGGTCAATACGGACCGCGGTCCGGAACCACACCTAGAACAGGGTCAATACGGACCGCGGTCCGGAACCACACCTAGAACAGGGTCAATACGGACCGCGGTCCGGAACCACACCTAGAACAGGGTCAAAACGGACCGCGGTCCGGAACCACACCTAGAACAGGGTCAATACGGACCGCGGTCCGGAACCACACCTAGAACAGTGTCAATACGGACCGCGGTCCGGAACCACACCTAGAACAGGGTCAATACGGACCGCGGTCCGGAACCACACCTAGAACAGGGTCAATACGGACCGGAGTCCCGAGATCTTTTTAGGAACTCAGTCAGGCTTTCAACTTACTGCTGTTGATTGCTGCAATAGTAGAATCAACAAGGTGCAATTTCAAAATGTTTGTAGTGCAAGGACAGTTTTCCTCTGATGTCATTCCCTGATAGAGCTCTTTCTAACCTGTCAGAAATATCCAGTTGATCAACTACTAGCCCAAGTCAACTAGATAGGTAAGTTAGAATCAATCAAGTTGAATCACTCAGGTACAGTATCATATGAACACACATTAGACATGGCAAAATGTGTAGAATTGCAGGAAATTAACTTAAAAACTTCTAAATGTTCTCTCCACCAACAAGAGGGCTGTGAACAGTTTGGGGTCACATGGGTTGTAGAGGTTGGGTTTGTTACTATGTGTAACGGATGCGAAACGGCTAGCTTAGTTAGCGTTTCAATCGGTGACGTCTCTTGATCTGAGACCTTTGAAGTAAGTAGTTCCCCTTGCTTTGCAAGGGCCGCGGCTTTTGTGGAGCTGCTTCGTGGGTGACTGTTGTTGATGTGTGCAGAGGGTCCCTGGTTCGCACCTGGGAATGGGCGAGGGAACGGTTTAAAGTTGTTACATATGCCGATAAATGACAATATGACCTTTGTCACCTCGGAAAGTTGTGTGACTGGACCTTCTCAAATAGTAGTTGAGTCCCCCTGTTATAGTGGCTAATAAGTATGCTATAACACACCATGAGAAAGATGATGTTCTGCTCATTGACAAAAAATGTATCAAAATTAATCACACCGATGGTCATTATAATGCTGTATGATCCTTGAGGACTGCAGTATGGGTTAGTAATGCATCACACTGATGGTCATTATAATGCTGTATGATCCTTGAGGACTGCAGTATGGGTTAGTAATGCATCACACTGATGGTCATTATAATGCTGTATGATCCTTGAGGACTGCAGTATGGGTTAGTAATGCATCACACTGATGGTCATTATAATGCTGTATGATCCTTGAAGACTGCAGTATGGGTTAGTAATGCATCACACTGATGGTCATTATAATGCTGTATGATCCTTGAGGACTGCAGTATGGGTTAGTAATGCATCACACTGATGGTCATTATAATGCTGTATGATCCTTGAGGACTGCAGTATGGGTTAGTAATGCATCACACTGATGGTCATTATAATGCTGTATGATCCTTGAGGACAAAGTGACCAGCAGTTATGAACACTATGTTGCTGTACATTATAACATCAGTAGAGGATGCCTGGTTATTTAAAAAAAAAATGCCTTCCTCACCATCTTAAATAAGCATGCCCCATTCAAGAAATTCGGAACCAGGAACAGATATAGCCCTTGGTTCTCCCCAGATCTGACTGCCCTTAAAACCAACACAAAAACATCCTATGGCGTTCTGCATTTGCATCGAACAACCCCCGTGATATGCAGCTTTTCAGGGAAGCTAGAAACCAATATACACAGGCAGTTAGTCAACTAGACAGCAGAAAGTTAGCAAACTAACTCAAAAATGGGTTAGTAACTGAGACTGCAGAATGGCTTAGTAACTGACTGCAGTATGGCTTAGTAACTGACAGCAGTATGGGTTAGTAACTGAAGCAGTATGGGTTAGTAACTGACCCAGCTGTTAGTAACTGCACTGAAGATGGGAAACACTGTCACCACTGAAAATCCCCTATAGTAACTGAGAATTTCAATAAGCAGTATTTTTAACTGACTGGCCATGGTTCCACCTGGCTGCCCTACCCTGGTCAACAGCACTGCACCCCCACAGCAACTGCCCAAGCCTTCCCCATTTCTCCTTCTCCCAAATCCAGTCAGCTGATGTTCTTAAAGAGCTGCAAAATCTGACCCCTACAAATCAGCCGGGCTAGACAATCTGACCCTTTCTTTCTAAAATTATCTGCAAATTGTTGGTTAGCCTATTCAACTGACTCGTCTGAGATTCCCAAAGATGGTTAGTAACCCTCTTAGGGGCTTACCCAACTGACTCATATTATTGTAACTGACTGAGTATGGGTCCAATACCCTGTAACTGACTGCAGTATGGGTCATAACTTCACAGCAGTATGGGACACTAACTGACAGCAGTATGGGTTATAACAGACAGCAGTATCTATCCTGCCCTGCCTTTCTAAGGTCTTCAGTAAGCCAAGTCAACAAACAGCATTATGACCATTTAGTAATCTCACCATATGGGTTCTCTGCTATGCAATCTGGTTTCAGAGCTGGTCATGGGTAGCAACTCAGCCACGGTCAAGGTTCCTAAACAGATATCATAACCGCCAGCGATAAGAAACATTACTGTGCAGCCGTATTCATTGATCTGGCCAAGGCTTTTGACTCTGTCAATCACCACATTCTCATATGGGCAGACTCTGCAGCCTTGGTTTCTCAAATGATTGCCAGCCTGGTTCACCAACTACTTTTCTGATAGAGTTCAGTGTGTCAAATGAGCAGAGTCTCTATGGGGTGTCACAGGGTTCAATTGCAGACCGACTCATGGCGAGTCTGACAGCAGTATGGGGGTTAGTAACTGGGTTCAGTATGGGTTGGACTGACTGCAGTATGGGTCTGTAATACATCAATGATGTAACTGCTCTTGCTGCTGGTGAGTCTCTGATCCACCTCTACGTAGATGACACCATTCTGTATACTTCTGGCCCTTCTTTGGACACTGTGTTAACAACCCTCCAGGCAAGCTTCAATGCCATATAACTCTCCTTCCGTGGCCTCCATTTGCTCTTAAATACAAGTAAAACTAAATGCATGCTCTTCAACCGTCGCTGCCTGCACCTGCCCGCCTGTCCAACATCACTACTCTGACGACTCTGACTTAGAATAACGTGGACAACTACAAATACCTAGGTTAAACTCTCCTTCCAGACCCACATCAAACATCTGACATCCAATGTTAGTAACTGACAGCAGTATGGGTTAGTAACTGACATTTAAGTATAAATTAGTAACTGACTGCCTATTTAGCAACAAAGCATCCTTTGTCATGCTGCCAAACATACTTTGTAAAACTGACCATACTACCAATGGGTTAGTAACTGACTGCGATGTCATTTACAAACTAGCCTCCAATACCCTACTCAATAAATTCCAGATGCAGTCTATCACAGTGCCATCCGTTTTGTAACCAAAGCCCCATATACTACAGCAGTATGCGATTGTAACGCTCTCGTATGGCTGGCCCTGACTTCATACTGGGTTCGCCTGAAACCCACTGGCTCCAGGTCATCTACAAGACCCAGTAGGTAAAGTCCCCCCTTATCTCAGCTCAGCATAAGTGATTATGGTTATAATTATAATGCACAGGACTATTGGTGTACTGAATTAAGAGACTTAATGAGTCTTTATGTGTCTATAAATGACTGCTTATATGCATTATTAACTATCAGTAGTACATTATGAGTACATGTATAATGCTGTATAATGCATCATGCATATGGGATTCATAGAAAGTGTTACAGTATATAGGAGGAGGCCTTTGGTTTACAGTTTACAGTGACTTTCACTACACTATACAGTTTATACAGTGACATTAGTAACTGACATTCATAATGTCATTCATCTGTACATCTTTTTATATCTGTATAGTGGAAGATAAATTAAATAATGAATGCAGTGTATTGAAATATATATGGTTAACCCAGCCACCCGTCAGACTGTTCTCTCTCCTACCACATGGCAAGCGCAGACTGTTCTCTCTCCTACCACATGGCAAGCGCAGACTGTTCTCTCTCCTACCACATGGCAAGCGCAGACTGTCCTACCACATGGGACTGTTCTCTCAGTGAATATAAGGAACATATGGCTGTAGATGTTCCTCATACCACATGGCAGCGCTTGCCACGTGGTAGGAAAGAGAACAGTCTGACTCCAGTGACTGTTTTTTTACGCTGCTGCTACTTCTGTTTATCATATATGCATAGTCACTTTAACTACACATTTATGCACATACTACCTCAATGCAGATAGTCCGGGTAGCCAATGTGCGGGAGCACTGGTTAGTCGTGCTAATTGGGTCCCGCCACACATACAACATTCTACCTCAATCAGCCCGACTAACCGGTGCCTGTATATAGCCTCGCTACTGTTATTTTTTATTTATTGACTTATCTATTGTTCACTTAATACTTTTTTAAAACTTAAAAATGGCACTGTTGGTTAGAGCCTGTCAGTAAGCATTTCACTGTAAGGTTTACTACACCTGTTGTATTCGGCGCACGTCACAAATAAACTTTGATTTGAAAGCACTTCATCAATTAAAATAAAAAGCGGACTAATGCAGTATATAATGCATAAAACTGATATAACTCACCTTCAGGGAGGACTATTAGCTGAATAAACAGGTAGTTGTGGAGTGCAGGAGCCATGGTGAAAATGATTTCCCCTCCTGATGTAAATGGACCGTCGTCACATACGGACCTTTTGGCGGGAACCCTCCCCTACACTAAAAGTGAAAGTAAACTCTGTTGGTGTATCACCGGTTTTAGTTGAGAAGGTGAATTAGTTGAACTCTTCTTAAAACAGATAGGAGCTGACATATTACACACATTGCCAAGGGAGTCTGGTGCAGCGCTATTAAACAACCTCGTCCTGATTGTGATGTTACTGTAAACTGAGCTATAACAAAGTAGCCCTGATTTTAAATGGTGAGTAACATAAAACAAGGTGACGATGAGTGATTTTTTAAGTACAGAATATAGTTTTATATCAAACGGGAGAGAACACAATACATTTAAAGAATGTTTTTGAATCTTAAACAATCAAAAACATTGTACAGATCAAGCGAGAATAATAACCTGAGTTATAAACAGTGTTAAATCAAGTGGGGTCAAACACAACAAGCAACATCCATGATCAGAATAAATACAAACAGGAACTAAAACGTGATACACGTAAATCTAGTGAACAAGGTACAGTATATCAAACTATCAAAGTGCAAAACATTGTTATTATCACCATTATATTTTCAGGGCTCAAATACATTCATACATTGCATTGATATAAAGGAGGTAAAACATCCATGTATCTGTATTACTATAGGTACTGTATGTAATAACAGCATAAACCTCACATTGACACAAGTACTACCATATTTAAATGGATTAAAGTAAAATTAAATACAAATATATTCTCCCGTCTTCTTCCTGGTGTGTCATAAAGTCAACTGTAGGTGGTGCTGTGTTACAATATAATCTATTAGATTTCCTCACTGACAAACCTCATCTCTCAACTAAAGTGCAATTTCAAAATAAAATAAAAACAGTATTAGTGACAATTAGTGACAATGTATGGTGCAGGTATAAATTAGCTTACATATGACTGGGGAAGAAATGTGACTGTCAACTCAAAAAGGTTCAATATATCTAGTACACAGTGCACCTGTCTGACTGTCTCATTAGAAATGTTTGTCATAACCACATCCTTCTAAACGTAGGAGCTGGGCTAATAAAGAATACTAATAAAGAACAGGAAGGCCTGCACACTGTTCATGCTCCCAAGACTCCCAGACAGTCTCATCCTCATTCATGAATAGTAGTACTGTATCTTGCTAGTCGCCATGCATTTAATATGATCTTTGTCATACAATTAGAATATACTGTAATATTCTAAAGATGGATTAGTAGTCTGGTTGAGACGTGTTAGTGGATCTCATCTCTTGAGGAACTGGGCTCT
>NC_068457.1:26544959-26549959 GCF_023373465.1 Oncorhynchus keta
GTCTATAGGTGATGTACAATACTGTAATATAGACTAACTACAGGTCTATAGGTGATGTAATATAGACTAGCTTCAGGTCCATAGGTGATGTACAATACTGTCATATTGACTAGCTACAGGTCTATAGGTGATGTACAATACTGTCATATTGACTAGCTACAGGTCTATAGGTGATGTACAATACTGTCATATTGACTAGCTACTGGTCTATAGGTGATGTAATATAGACTAGCTTCAGGTCCATAGGTGATGTACAATACTGTCATATTGACTAGCTACAGGTCTATAGGTGATGTAATATAGACTAGCTTCAGGTCCATAGGTGATGTACAATACTGTCATATTGACTAGCTACAGGTCTATAGGTGATGTACAATACTGTCATATTGACTAGCTACTGGTCTATAGGTGATGTACAATACTGTCATATTGACTAGCTACTGGTCTATAGGTGATGTAATATAGACTAGCTTCAGGTCCATAGGTGATGTACAATACTGTCATATGTACAATACTGTCATAGCTACTGGTCTATAGGTGATGTAATATAGACTACTACACAGGTCTATAGGTGATGTACATACTGTCATATTGACTAGCTACTGGTCTATAGGTGATGTAATATAGACTAGCTACTGGTCTATAGGTGATGTAATATAGACTAGCTTCACCTCTATAGGTGATGTAATAGCCACTACTGTCATATTGACTAGCTACTGGTCTATAGGTGATGTAATAAGACTAGCTACAGGTCTATAGGTGATGTAATTAAAGACTAGGGTTTCAGTTCTATAGGTGATGTAATATAGACTAGCTACAGGTCTATAGGTGATGTACAATACTGTCATATCGACTAGCTACAGTTCTATAGGTGATGTAATATAGACTAGCTACAGTTCTATAGGTGATGTAATATAGACTAGCTACAGTTCTATAGGTGATGTAATATAGACTAGCTACAGTTCTATAGGTGATGTAATATAGACTAGCTGGAGGTCTATAGGTGATGTAATATTAGCTACAGGTCTATAGGTGATGTAATATTAGCTACAGGTCTATAGGTGATGTAATATTAGCTACAGGTCTATAGGTGATGTAATATTAGCTACAGGTCTATAGGTGATGTAATATTGACTAGCTACAGTTCTATAGGTGATGTAATATAGACTAGCTACAGGTCTATAGGTGATGTACAATACTGTCATATTGACTAGCTACTGGTCTATAGGTGATGTAATATTAGCTACAGGTCTATAGGTGATGTAATATTAGCTACAGGTCTATAGGTGATGTAATATTAGCTACAGGTCTATAGGTGATGTAATATTAGCTACAGGTCTATAGGTGATGTAATATTAGCTACAGGTCTATAGGTGATGTAATATTAGCTACAGGTCTATAGGTGATGTAATAGACTAGCTGACTTGGTCTATAGGTGATGTAATAGGAGACTAACTACAGGTCTATAGGTGATGTAATATTAGCTACAGGTCTATAGGTGATGTACAATACTGTCATATTGACTAGCTACAGTTCTATAGGTGATGTAATATAGACTAGCTTCAGGTCCATAGGTGATGTAATATAGACTAGCTACAGTTCTATAGGTGATGTAATATAGACTAGCTACAGGTCTATAGGTGATGTACAATACTGTCATATTGACTAGCTACTGGTCTATAGGTGATGTAATATTAGCTACAGGTCTATAGGTGATGTAATATTAGCTACAGGTCTATAGGTGATGTAATATTAGCTACAGGTCTATAGGTGATGTAATATTAGCTACAGTTCTATAGGTGATGTGATATAGACTAGCTACAGGTCTATAGGTGATGTAATATTAGCTACAGGTCTATAGGTGATGTACAATACTGTCATATTGACTAGCTACAGTTCTATAGGTGATGTAATATAGACTAGCTACAGGTCCATAGGTGATGTACAATACTGTCATATTGACTAGCTACAGTTCTATAGGTGATGTAATAGAGACTCCTACAGTTCTATAGGTGATGTAATAGGGTCTAGCTACAGGTCTATTGGTGATGTACAATACTGTCATATAGACTAGCTACAGTCTGGATAGGTGATGTAATATAGACTAGCTACAGGTCTATAGGTGATGTACAATACTGTCATATTGACTAGCTACTGGTCTATAGGTGATGTAATATAGACTAGCTACAGGTCTATAGGTGATGTAATATAGACTAGCTTCAGGTCCAGGGAGGTGATGTACAATACTGTCATATTGACTAGCTACTGGTCTATAGGTGATGTAATATGGCTTTAGCTTCAGGTCATAGGTGATGTACAATATGTATATTGAGCTACTGGTCTATAGGTGATGTAATATAGACTGCTTCAGGTCCATAGGTGATGTACAATACTGTCATATTGACTAGCTACTGGTCTATAGGTGATGTAATATAGACTAGCTACGGTCTATAGGTGATGTACAATACTGTCATATTGACTAGCTACTGGTCTATAGGTGATGCAGAATAGGGACTAGCTACAGGTCTATAGGTGATGTAATATAGATAGGTTCAGGTCCATAGGTGATGTACAATACTGTCATATTGACTAGCTACTGGTCTATAGGTGATGTAATATAGACTAGCTTCAGGTCCATAGGTGATGTACAATACTGTCATATTGACTAGCTACTGGTCTATAGGTGATGGAATATAGACTAGCTTCAGGTCCATAGGTGATGTACAATACTGTCATATTGACTAGCTACTGGTCTATAGGTGATAGTGGAAGACTAGCTTCAGGTCCATAGATGATGTACAATACTGTCATATTGACTAGCTACTGGTCTATAGGTGATGTAATATGAGACTAGGTACAGGTCTAAGGTGATGTAATAAGACTAGGAGGTCCAGAGGTGATGTACAATACTGTCATATTGACTAGCTACTGGTCTATAGGTGATGTAATATAGACTAGCTACAGGTCTATAGGTGATGTAATATAGACTAGCTTCAGGTCTATAGGTGATGTACAATACTGTCATATAGACTAACTACAGTTCTATAGTTGATAACTGTGGATGCTGCTAATGAGGAGGACTAATCAACAGTTATGCTAATGGTACTTAGCGCTACCCACTTAATTAAATATCTCTACAGCCCCACTGTAACACTGTGCTCCTCCATCATGGTTGAAGTGTCCCAGGAGGGCTCTTCAGTGTCAGTCTACCACAGGTCCACTATCTGTCACCGGTCTACACACCACCAGACCACTCCTCCTCACTGGCCAATCACAACCCCCCACAGACCTACACACCACCAGACCACTCCTCCTCACTGGCCAATCACAACCCCCCACAGACCTACACACCACCAGACCACTCCTCCTCACTGGCCAATCGCAACCCCCCACAGACCTACACACCACCAGACCACTCCTCCTCACTGGCCAATCGCAACCCCCCACAGACCTACACACCACCAGACCACTCCTCCTCACTGGCCAATCACTACCCCCCACAGACCTACACACCACCAGACCACTCCTCCTCACTGGCCAATCACAACCCCCCACAGACCTACACACCACCAGACCACTCCTCCTCACTGGCCAATCACAACCCCCCACAGACCTACACACCACCAGACCACTCCTCCTCACAGGCCAATCACTACCCCTTATGGACCTTTTCTTCGTCTCCTCCTCACCAGCTTTCTACCCCCACTGGTCTCCATGGCTACTACTACCCCCACTGGTCTCCATGGCTACTACCCCTACTGGTCTGCATGGCTACTACTACCCCCACTGGTCTCCATGGCTACTACCCCCAGTGGTCTGTGTGGCTACTACTACCCCCACTGGTCTCCATGGCTACTACTACCCCCACTGATCTCCATGGCTACTACCCCCAGTGGTCTGTGTGGCTACTACTACCCCCACTGATCTCCATGGCTACTACTACCCCCACTGATCTCCATGGCTACTACTACCCCAGTGGTCTGTGGCTACTACTACCCCCACTGATCTCCATGGCTACTACTACCCCCACTGATCTCCATGGCTACTACTACCCCCACTGATCTCCATGGCTACTACCCCCAGTGGTCTGTGTGGCTACTACTACCCCCACTGATCTCCATGGCTACTACTACCCCCACTGATCTCCATGGCTACTACTACCCCCACTGATCTCCATGGCTACTACCCCCACTGGTCTGCGTGGCTACTACTACCCCCACTGATCTCCATGGCTACTACTACCCCCACTGATCTCCATGGCTACTACTACCCCCACTGATCTCCATGGCTACTACTACCCCCACTGATCTCCATGGCTACTACTACCCCCACTGATCTCCATGGCTACTACCCCCACTGATCTCCATGGCTACTACTACCCCCACTGATCTCCATGGTTACTACCCCGATCCAAGCCACGCTGGATCATTTCATTGCTGCAGATTTGAACTGAGATTCAGGGAAGAAGGAGATATTACCATGACAACAGAGTAGACAGACCAGTTTAACATTGAGTTGACTGTAACATTGAGTTGACTGTATTAGACCAATGTGAATGGTTTGAATGAGATCTTTATTAGGAGGGGAATCCATTCCTGAATGATCCCATAAGAGAAAGAAGGGGAACAGTGATGTTAGTCATTCTAGTATGAATGGCCATTCTATTTGTTGTTTATGTTGTGGCAAAACTAAAACATCTGAATATAAGAAATGTAACAGTTGAACTAAAAACCAATACAGGATATTTATGATTGTATTATCCCCTTTAAAGAGGAAAATGAAACATCATTCTAAATTCCTCTTTGTCCCCTTTGTGGCCATACGACATGCCCATGCTCTGGTCCAAGGCACACACAATTAGAGATGATCCTGTCCTCCAGATAACGAGGGTACCAACAGGCTCTCTTAACATCGGGGTGTTTTCAAATCCTTTTCAATGTCTGAAAGGGTCCCACATAATGACGCCTAACAGCTTGAAACAGATGGCATTATCCAAAGAT
>NC_068457.1:26554959-26557459 GCF_023373465.1 Oncorhynchus keta
GGAGGAGGACACAATGGAGTTGTCAACCGTGATGGCGAGATCATGGAACGGGCAGTCCTTCCCGGGAGGAAGAGCAGCTCCGTCTTGCCGAGGGATTCAGCTTGAGGTGGTGATCCGTCATCCACACTGATATGTCTGCCAGACATGCAGAGATGCGATTCGCCACCTGGTCATCAGAAGGGGGAAAGGAGAAGATTAATTGTGTGTCGTCTGCATAGCAATGATAGGAGAGACCATGTGAGGTTATGACAGAGCCAAGTGACTTGGTGTATAGCGAGAATAGGAGAGGGCCTAGAACAGAGCCCTGGGGGACACCAGTGGTGAGAGCGCGTGGTGAGGAGACAGATTCTCGCCACGCCACCTGGTAGGAGCGACCTGTCAGGTAGGACGCAATCCAAGCGTGGGCCGCGCCGGGAGATGCCCAACTCGGAGAGGGTGGAGAGGAGGATCTGATGGTTCACAGTATCGAAGGCAGCCGATAGGTCTAGAAGGATGAGAGCAGAGGAGAGAGTTAGCTTTAGCAGTGCGGAGCGCCTCCGTGATACAGAGAAGAGCAGTCTCAGTTGAATGACTAGTCTTGAAACCTGACTGATTTGGATCAAGAAGGTCATTCTGAGAGAGATAGCGGAGAGCTGGCCAAGGACGGCACGTTCAAGAGTTTTGGAGAGAAAAGAAAGAGGGGATACTGGTCTGTAGTTGTTGACATCGGAGGGATCGAGTGTAGGTTTTTTCAGAAGGGGTGCAACTCTCGCTCTTGAAGACGGAAGGGACGTAGCCAGCGGTCAGGATGAGTTGATGAGCGAGGTGAGGTAAGGGAGAAGGTCTCCGGAAATGGTCTGGAGAAGAGAGGAGGGATAGGGTCAAGCGGGCAGGTTGTTGGGCGGCCGGCCGTCACAAGACGCAAGATTTCATCTGGAGAGAGAGGGAGAAAGAGGTCAGAGCACAGGGTAGGGCAGTGTGAGCAGAACCAGCGGTGTCGTTTGACTTAGCAAACGAGGATCGGATGTCGTCGACCTTCTTTTCAAAATGGTTGACGAAGTCATCTGCAGAGAGGGAGGAGGGGGGAGGGGGAGGAGGATTCAGGAGGGAGGAGAAGGTGGCAAAGAGCTTCCTAGGGTTAGAGGCAGATGCTTGGAATTTAGAGTGGTAGAAAGTGGCTTTAGCAGCAGAGACAGAGGAGGAAAATGTAGAGAGAAGGGAGTGAAAGGATGCCAGGTCCGCAGGGAGGCGAGTTTTCCTCCATTTCCGCTCGGCTGCCCGGAGCCCTGTTCTGTGAGCTCGCAGTGAGTCGTCGAGCCACGGAGCGGGAGGGGAGGACCAAGCCGGCCTGGAGGGTAGGGGACATAGAGAGTCAAAGGATGCAGAAAGGGAGGAGAGGAGGGTTGAGGAGGCAGCATCAGGAGATAGGTTGGAGAAGGTTTGAGCAGAGGGAAGAGATGATAGGATGGAAGAGGAGAGAGTAGCGGGGGAGAGAGAGCGAAGGTTGGGACGGCGCGATACCATCCGAGTAGGGGCAGTGTGGGAAGTGTTGGATGAGAGCGAGAGCCATGGATAGCCCCCTCACTGAACTAGAGGTGAATATTAACACAGCAGCATCAGAGCCATGGATAGCCCCCTCACTGAACTAGAGGTGAATATTAACACAGCAGCATCAGAGCCATGGATAGCCCCCTCACTGACCTAGAGGTGAATATTAACACAGCAGCATCAGAGCCATGGATAGCCCCCTCACTGAACTAGAGGTGAATATTAACACAGCAGCATCAGAGCCATGGATAGCCCCCTCACTGACCTAGAGGTGAATATTAACACAGCAGCATCAGAGCCATGGATAGCCCCCTCACTGAACTAGAGGTGAATATTAACACAGCAGCATCAGAGCCATGGATAGCCCCCTCACTGACCTAGATGTGAATATTAACACAGCAGCATCAGAGCCATGGATAGCCCCCTCACTGACCTAGATGTGAATATTTACACCTCACTGGACTAGAGGTGAATATTTACTCCTCACTGGACTAGAGGTGAATATTTACACCTCATTGGACTAGAGGTGAATATTTACACCTCACTGGACTAGAGGTGAATATTTACACCTCACTGGACTAGATGTGAATATTTACATCTCACTGGACTAGAGGTGAATATTTACACCTCACTGGACTAGAGGTGAATATTTACACCTCACTGGACTAGAGGTGAATATTAACACCTCACTGGACTAGAGGTGAATATTTACACCTCACTGGACTAGAGGTGAATATTTACTCCTCACTGTACTAGAGGTGAATATTTACACCTCACTGGACTAGAGGTGAATATTAACACCTCACTGGACTAGAGGTGAATATTTACACCTCACTGGACTAGAGGTGAATATTTACATCTCACTGGACTAGAGGTGAATATTTACACCTCACTGGATGAGAGGTGAATATTTACACCTCACTGGACTAGAGGTGAATATTTACACCTCACTGGACTAGAGGTGAATATTTAC
>NC_068457.1:26562459-26572459 GCF_023373465.1 Oncorhynchus keta
GTTGTATATTGAAGTGGAAACAGTTTGTTTGGGTTGTATATTGAAGTGGAAACAGTTTGTCTGGGTTGTATATTGAAGGGAAACATTTTGTCTGGGTTGTATATTGAAGGGAAACATTTTGTTTGTCTGGGTTGTATATTGAAGTGGAAACAGTTTGTCTGGGTTGTATATTGAAGTGGAAACAGTTTGTCTGGGTTGTATATTGAAGGAAAACAGTTTGTCTGGGTTGTATATTGAAGGAAAACAGTTTGTCTGGGTTGTATATTGAAGTGGAAACAGTTTGTCTGGGTTGTATATTGAAGGAAAACAGTTTGTCTGGGTTGTATATTGAAGTGAAAACAGTTTGTCTGGGTTGTATATTGAAGTGGAAACAGTTTGTCTGGGTTGTATATTGAAGTGGAAACAGTTTGTCTGGGTTGTATATTGAAAGTGGAAACAGTTTGTCTGGGTTGTATATTGAAGTGGAAACAGTTTGTCTGGGTTGTATATTGAAGTGGAAACAGTTTGTCTTTGTCTGGGTTGTATATTGAAGTGGAAACAGTTTGTCTGGGTTGTATATTGAAGTGGAATTGAAGTGGAAACAGTTTGTCTGGGTTGTATATTGAAGTGGAAACAGTTTGTCTGGGTTGTATATTGAAGTGGAAACATTTTGTCTGGGTTGTATATTGAAGGGAAACAGTTTGTCTGGGTTGTATATTGAAGGGAAACAGTTTGTCTGGGTTGTATATTGAAGTGGAAACAGTTTGTCTGGGTTGTATATTGAAGTGAAAACAGTTTGTCTGGGTTGTATATTGAAGGAAAACAGTTTGTCTGGGTTGTATATTGAAGTGGAAACAGTTTGTCTGGGTTGTATATTGAAGGAAAACAGTTTGTCTGGGTTGTATATTGAAGGAAAACAGTTTGTCTGGGTTGTATATTGAAGTGGAAACAGTTTGTCTGGGTTGTATATTGAAGTGGAAACAGTTTGTCTGGGTTGTATATTGAAGTGGAAACAGTTTGTCTGGGTTGTATATTGAAGTGGAAACAGTTTGTTTGGGTTGTATATTGAAGTGGAAACAGTTTGTCTGGGTTGTATATTGAAGGAAAACAGTTTGTCTGGGTTGTATATTGAAGTGGAAACAGTTTGTCTGGGTTGTATATTGAAGTGGAAACAGTTTGTTTGGGTTGTATATTGAAGTGGAAACAGTTTGTCTGGGTTGTATATTGAAGTGGAAACAGTTTGTCTGGGTTGTATATTGAAGTGGAAACAGTTTGTCTGGGTTGTATATTGAAGTGGAAACAGTTTGTCTGGGTTGTATATTGAAGTGGAAACAGTTTGTCTGGGTTGTATATTGAAGTGGAAACAGTTTGTTTGGGTTGTATATTGAAGTGGAAACAGTTTGTTTGGGTTGTATATTGAAGTGGAAACAGTTTGTCTGGGTTGTATATTGAAGTGGAAACAGTTTGTCTGGGTTGTATATTGAAGGAAAACAGTTTGTCTGGGTTGTATATTGAAGTGGGAACAGTTTGTCTGGGTTGTATATTGAAGTGGAAACAGTTTGTCTGGGTTGTATATTGAAGTGGAAACAGTTTGTCTGGGTTGTATATTGAAGTGGAAACAGTTTGTCTGGGTTGTATATTGAAGTGGAAACAGTTTGTCTGGGTTGTATATTGAAGTGGAAACAGTTTGTCTGGGTTGTATATTGAAGTGGAAACAGTTTGTTGTGTTCGAGGCTGACAGCCCCCAGAATATTTGAATTGAGCTCATCTGTGTGACATTGGGTTTAATTCAAGTCATGACACTCACTCCATCTCCTGAAGCAAGCCTATATATTTCTACCAGAAGTTTGTTTAGCGACATCAATTAAATGTATGTATAACATGCCTACAGGGGCAAAGTCAAGAACAGCCAACGAGACACAGTTCTTTGTCTGTGGAACTGAATTACATTTTAAACATGTCATGTGTAACAGTATAACTTTACACCGTCCCCTCGCCCATACCCGGGTGCGAACCAGGGACCCTCTGCACACCTCAACAACAGTCACCCACGAAGAATCGTTACCCATCGCTCCACAAAGCCACGGCCCTTGCTGAGCAAGGGAACTACTACTTCAAGGTCTCAGAGCAAGTGACGTCACCGATTGAAACGCTATTTAGCGCGAACACCGCTAACTAAGCTAGCCGTTTCACATCCGTTACACATGCAATGTGATGAAAAAATAATTAATTCTGTTTTTCATAATTTTGCTTTTATTTGAAAGGGAAAATATATAATTCAATAAATATTGTAGCAACAACAATGGGACACAGACATAACAGTTACATTAAAAAAAGGGGGAGGATGACCTAATGACAAAACACTTTACACAACAAACAACCGTTTCTTTCTTTTCATTTCTGAAACAGATAGCATTAGCAGGCTAGCTGATGATACTGCTCTAGGAGAAGCTGTTCTGAAACAGATAGCATTAGCAGGCTAGCTGGTGATACTGCTCTAGGAGAAGCTGTTCTGAAACAGATAGCATTAGCAGGCTAGCTGATGATACTGCTCTAGGAGAAGCTGTTCTGAAACAGATAGCATTAGCAGGCTAGCTGATGATACTGCTCTAGGAGAAGCTGTTCTGAAACAGATAGCATTAGCAGGCTAGCTGATGATACTGCTCTAGGAGAAGCTGTTCTGAAACAGATAGCATTAGCAGGCTAGCTGATGACACTTTTCTAGGAGAAGCTGTTCTGAAAACATTTGAAAAGCATTGCGAGTTTAATAAAGGCATTGGAATATACCAGAATTTATGGCGCTTTTAGCTTAAGCCTTGATCTTTAAAAAGTGCATTTATACTTTAGACATATCCAGTGAACAACGTCCCTCAACCAAAGTCATGCTTCATTTGTTTATTTCATTCCCCTCCCTTGCTGAGAGCAGAAGGTGTTGCATAGCTGAAAGGACATGTCCATAAACTGTTCCAGCATCACAATACCCTGTCTATCATTATGCCAAACAGATCAGAAGTCCTAGGATGTCAACGGTCATTGGTTTAAATGATATGGGCTTACAGTAAATTCTACAAAATACAGGAAAGACATGACTGGAACAACGGGACTATTAGGTCAGGAAACACTTGACTTGCAACCACAAGAAGGGGAAGAGAAACAAACAAGCTGATGGAAACCACAGGATGTGCTGCGTGCCCTGTGTCATGTCACTTCCAGGTCTTTGATCCAGTGCAAGATGGCCGCTCGTCTTCAGCGTTCCAGAGTGCACCGCTGCAGTCTCTCATGGTGATGGAGTCAGCTGTACAGACGGGGTGAGCCAATCATCATGTACAGCGTGGACATCCTTTCTGAAGTCCTTAGAAAAACGTCCGGGACTCGTTCAACTTTTCCTACGTGACATCACTTCCTGTGGAAATGGTAATTTCCTGTGAAAGGCCATGACCACTTCCTCGTCCAGCTCTAAGAGGAAACAGTGTTACTACCTCCGTGAAGCCGCCGGAAGGAAGGCAGCTAATTGGCCCAAAGCAGAGATAGCTTCCTCTTCTGGTAAAGATTTGTAAGGGAGATGGATGGTAGATAGACAGGCTACACTGAAAGACTATTGTGTTGTCATTGATATGGTGGACTTCATCTACATTTACATTGTATGATGCATATACAAAACTCCACCCCAGGACAGCAGGCCAAGGGCTTTAAAGTGCAGGAAGGAAGGGCCTCACCCTCTAATGTTCCAAAATGCACTATGCTCTGACCTTTAACCCCTGTCCTCACTGCATGCTTCAATCCCAGCCTGCAAATCCACTCCCGAGGGTCGTGACCCTGCCCACCAGGTCACATGACACAGCAACTCTTTGCTTTGTCCTTCCGCAGGTCTGACGCTACCGCCGCGAGTCGGGCCTAGTGGGCATGTGCGAGATCCTTTTGTTGCCTCTGGTAGATTTGTTGCGTTTGACGTTCTTGTTGTTCTTGTTGACGCAGGCCAAGGTGGCCACGTGGAAAATGTCCCTGACGCTGTTCTCTGACTGCTGGGCTGAGCACTCGATGTAGGGGCTGAGATCTGCTTGGCCATGTTGGAACCCTGTAGAAAGAAAACGCATTGGAATTGGAATTTCAGTTTACTTCCTGAATTGACTGAATTGAAATTGGAAATTGGAATTGGAATTGACCCAAAAATCTGAAGAAAATGCACTCTACAACCACCGTACCTGATCATATGACACAGGCATCTGTCTGTGATTGGACAGCTCCACCAGCGTGGAGAGGTCGGTGCGCAGGTCCGATTTGCAGCCCACCAGGAGCATCTTGGTGTTGGGACAGAACTCCTGGATCTCCCCTTTCCACTGTGGAGGACAGAGAAAGTCATTGAGACTGGGAGGACAGGACCAGACAGAATGGGAGCTAGTCCAGACTAGCCATCAAATACTGCCTCCTCCTGTCCTTGATTCCTCGCCTCCCTCTCAAAGCTCATTGGAGGAGGAGGTACAAGAGGAGGGACCTCGGAGCCTCTCCTCCAATGGATTTTGAGCGAGAGTAATTGAGGAATCAAGGACTGGAGGTATCAAGTATTGGACGGCTTGTACACTTTTTTTTTCAGACAGAACCTGAGCCCTCTCCTTCTGAAGGACAAAGGCACTTCCTGTTTCCAGTCCCCATGCCGCATCACACGGCGTTAAACCCAGGAAGGAATGCAGTATCGGAGGCTTTAAGGCCGGAGATAATCCTTCACGTTTCCTCTCAAACACAATAAACACTCTGGGATCAATGGCCTTTAATCACTGGATATAATCTGCTACTAATGCAGTCTGGAGAACAAGGAGTGTTTGGCTGACTGGCTGACTGGCTGGCTGGCTGACTGACTGACTGGCTGGCTGACTGGCTGGCTGACTGACTGGCTGGCTGACTGGCTGGCTGACTGGCTGACTGACTGGCTGGCTGGCTGACTGGCTGACTGACTGACTGGCTGGCTGACTGGACATTGAGGGATCATGTTCAGTGTTGTACAGACAGGTGATTGTTTGAACTGGCCAGAGGAAGGAAGGAACTCTGTTTTGGAACGGAACCTTCTCATGTTTTTTTTTTCTATAGCAGAGTCACATCAGAGGACTGGCCAAAAAGCACTCCCTTTCCCTGCCCTCCTCTCACCCTAATGCCCCCTAACCCATGACGACCTCTGTCTGTACTTCAACTCTCTAGATGTTTAAGTGGGCTAAGTGGAAAAAACAGGAAATTACTGGGAAAAACTGGAAATGACTGGGAAAGCGTTCTGGGGAGGTCAAGTGAAAAGGATATTAAAATGAATTAATTGAATGAAAACTGGACATGTAGTTTCTTTCAAGTGAGGTAAAAGAAAAACACATGAAGGTCCATATTCTACAGGCTGTAGAGGTTGACTAATGGTAGGTACACACAAGTGGAGGACGGACCATAATAATGTCTGGAACTGAGCCAATAGAATGGTATCAAACACCTGGAAACCATGGAAACCATATGTTTGATGTATTTGATACCATTCCACTGATTCCACTCAACCATTATCACGAGCCTTCCCTCCCCAATTAAGGTGCCACCAACCTCCTGTGGTACACACCTTCTTTATTACGCTGTCAAGTGTGTCAGGACGGCTGACGTCAAAACAGATAAGGACAGCGTCTGAGTCTGGGTAGGAAAGAGGCCTCACGTTGTCGTAGTATGGAGACCCTGAAACAACAGAACAAAGCACAGGTCAGCACACGGACAACAACAACTCACACAATACACAGAGAACTACAACTCACACAATACATAGAGAACTACAACTCACACAATACACAGAGAACTACAACTCACACAATACACAGAGAACTACAACTCACATAATACACATAGAACTACAACTCACACAATACACAGAGAACTACAACTCACATAATACACAGAGAACTACAACTCACACAATACACAGAGAACTACAACTCACACAATACACAGCAAATACTCAGAGAACTACAACTCACATAATACACATAGAACTACAACTCACACAATACACAGAGAACTACAACTCACAACACACAGAGAACTACAACTCACATAATACACATAGAACTACAACTCACACAATACACAGAGAACTACAACTCACATAATACACATAGAACTACAACTCACACAATACACAGAGAACTACAACTCACACAATACACATAGAACTACAACTCAAAAAATACACAGATAACTACAACTCACACAATACACAGAGAACTACAACTCACACAATACACATAGAACTGCAACTCAAACAATACACAGAGAACTACAACTCACAATACACAGAGAACTACAACTCAAACAATACACAGAGAACTACAACTCACACAATACACAGGAACTACAACTCACACAATACACAGAGAACTACAACTCACACAACACACAGAGAACTACAACTCACACAATACACAGAGAACTACAACTCACACAATACACAGAGAATTACAACTCAAACAATACACATAGAACTACAATTCAAACAATACACATAGAACTACAACTCACATAATACACATAGAACTACAACTCAAACAATACACATAGAACTACAACTCACATAATACACATAGAATTACAACCCAAACAATACACATAGAACTACAACTCACACAATACACAGAGAACTACAACTCAAACAATACACATAGAACTACAACTCACATAATACACATAGAATTACAACTCAAACAATACACATAGAACTACAACTCACACATACACAGAGAATTACAACTCAAACAATACACAGAGAACTACAACTCACACAATACACATAGAACTACAACTCAAACAATACACATAGAACTACAACTCACATAATACACATAGAACTACAACTCACACAATACACATAGAATTACAACTCACACAATACACAGAAAACTACAACTCAAACAATACACAGAAATCTACAACTCAAACAATACACGAGAAACTACAACTCACACAATACACAGAGAACTACAACTCTTTTTAATACACAGAAACTACAACTCAAACAATACACAGAAAACTACAACTCACACAATACACAGAGAATTACAACCCACAATACACATAGAACTACAACTCACACAATACACAGAGAACTACAACTCACACAATACACAGAGAACTAACACTCCAGCTGTGGATGTAAGAGATTGAGACAGAGTGAAAAACACACATGGATATTGAGCATCCTATGAGCCAACCAAACCTGTCCAAACCAGATATTGACAGATTTTGCCTCAAAGTCACACAGGAAATCCAATAGTGATAGAGATGAAGATGTTTTGGTGACGAGAGACCATTCTCAGCAGCGCAGGACACAGTCATTAGCATCAAGATAATACACACTGGAAGAACATCAACAGAAGAGATGCAAACGTTGCTGGCTACACTGGCAATACGTTGTGTTTGAGGACGAAGTTACTTCTCTCGAGACAGACCAGAGTTCCAGAGAAAGCAGAAACCTAGAAAACCATGCCAACACCTTAAACTGAGACCATGTGTAGGAAAACGCCTCTCTCTTTCACCCTCTCCATCCCAACCTCCCTTCATCCCTCTCTCCCTCCCTCCTCCCCTATCTCTGTAACAGCTTAGTGGTGAGGGGTTTAGGCTTACATCAAGGTGAGCGACCGGGGCACGTGAGCAGCTGTGGAAACTAAAGGGCTACCCACATGTAACAAAGCCCCACTGCCAAAGAATCTGGGGAATTTAGTTTTTCATGTCTAAAGTGGCTGGGACTCTTGGGAGGTCTTTTCCACAAGCCCAGAGGAAGCCACCACACACACACCCGCACACAGGAAGGAATGCAGTATCTGGAAGAAGCTGGATCAACATCCATTCATCGTCCTCCTGCCCTGCCACACACCCTATTCCCTATATTGTGCACTACTTTTGACCAGAGTGCTCTATATAAGTGCACGATATAGGGAATATTGTGTCATTTCAGACCCACCCAGGCCAGGGTTTCTCTCTATAGCTACTGCAAAGCTGTCCGTAAGAGGGCTGATCATAAAAACACTGTGGTTGGATGTTGAGGATGGGGATAAGGATCAGTTAGAGGATGTTGAGGATGGGGGTAAGGATCAGTTAGAGGATGTTGAGGATGGGGGTAAGGATCAGTTAGAGGATGTTGAGGATGGGGGTAAGGATCAGTTAGAGGATGTTGAGGATGGGGGTAAGGATCAGTTAGAGGATGTTGAGGATGGGGGTAAGGATCAGTTAGAGGATGTTGAGGATGGGGGTAAGGATCAGTTAGAGGATGTTGAGGATGGGGTAAGGATCAGTTAGAGGATGTTGAGGATGGGGTAAGGATCAGTTAGAGGATGTTGAGGATGGGGGTAAGGATCAGTTAGAGGATGGTGAGGATGGGGGTAAGGATCAGTTAGAGGATGTTGAGGATGGGGGTAAGGATCAGTTAGAGGATGTTGAGGATGGGGTAAGGATCAGTTAGAGGATGTTGAGGATGGGGGTAAGGATCAGTTAGAGGATGGTGAGGATGGGGGTAAGGATCAGTTAGAGGATGTTGAGGATGGGGGTAAGGATCAGTTAGAGGATGTTGAGGATGGGGGTAAGGATCAGTTAGAGGATTTTGAGGATGGGGGTAAGGATCAGTTAGAGGATGTTGAGGATGGGGGTAAGGATCAGTTAGAGGATGTTGAGGATGGGGTAAGGATCAATTAGAGGATGTTGAGGATGGGGGTAAGGATCAGTTAGAGGATGTTGAGGATGGGGGTAAGGATCAGTTAGAGGATGTTGAGGATGGGGGTAAGGATCAGTTAGAGGATGTTGAGGATAGGGGTAAGGATCAGTTAGAGGATGTTGAGGATGGGGGTAAGGATCAGTTAGAGGATGTTGAGGATGGGGGTAAGGATCAGTTAGAGGATGTTGAGGATGGGGGTAAGGATCAGTTAGAGGATGGTGAGGATGGGGGTAATGATCAGTTAGAGGATGTTGAGGATGGGGGTAAGGATCAGTTAGAGGATGTTGAGGATGGGGGTAAGGATCAGTTAGAGGATGTTGAGGATGGGGGTAAGGATCAGTTAGAGGATGTTGAGGATGGGGGTAAGGATCAGTTAGAGGATGTTGAGGATGGGGGTAAGGATCAGTTAGAGGATGTTGAGGATGGGGGTAAGGATCAGTTAGAGGATGTTGAGGATGGGGGTAAGGATCCGTTAGAGGATGTTGAGGATGGGGGTAAGGATCAGTTAGAGGATGGTGAGGATGGGGGTAAGGATCAGTTAGAGGATGTTGAGGATGGGGGTAAGGATCAGTTAGAGGATGTTGAGGATGGGGGTAAGGATCAGTTAGAGGATGTTGAGGATGGGGTAAGGATCAGTTAGAGGATGTTGAGGATGGGGGTAAGGATCAGTTAGAGGATGTTGAGGATGGGGGTAAGGATCAGTTAGAGGATGTTGAGGATGGGGGTAAGGATCAGTTAGAGGATGTTGAGGATGGGGGTAAGGATCAGTTAGAGGATGTTGAGGATGGGGGTAAGGATGAGTTAGAGGATGTTGAGGATGGGGGTAAGGATCAGTTAGAGGATGTTGAGGATGGGGTAGCTTGCTGAGCTTGCTGCTCAGTCCTCAACGGAGAGGAACGCATGAAGGATATGTTTCACATATTTAGTGTCCTATAAGTCCTATAATCACTAAGTGACACACAACCACATCCAGACAATCAGAATAGTGACAAACCCTCCCTCCCTCCACAGGAAATCTGGGGGCAACATTCAGAATAGTGACAAACCCTCCCTCCACAGGAAATCTGGGGGCAATTTTCAATGTTATTTTATAGAGGATGGGGTTGCTGCTAAGGGTCATGCTGTTAGTAGTTCTATAGAAGACCGATTCAAAACCTCACAATAAGTTTGTGGCTATCCCAGTGGAGTGTATTTGGGTTTTCCTCAGCCATAAATAGCTGTTTCTCCCTTATGGAAGTGTTATAGGAGGATGCTGCTATGTGTCTGTTTCATCCCAGCTGGATCTGAACCACTGTGCGGCGGACA
>NC_068457.1:26574959-26591118 GCF_023373465.1 Oncorhynchus keta
CCCAGATCACACAGTCTATATGATTCAGTTAACCAGATCACACAGTCTATATGATTCAGTTACCCAGATCACACAGTCTATATGATTCAGTTACCCAGATCACACAGTCTATATGATTCAGTTACCCAGGTCACACAGTCTATATGATTCAGTTACCCAGGTCACACAGTCTATATGATTCAGTTACCCAGGTCACACAGTCTATATGATTCAGTTACCCAGGTCACACAGTCTATATGATTCAGTTACCCAGGTCACACAGTCTATATGATTCAGTTACCCAGATCACACAGTCTATATGATTCAGTTACCCAGGTCACACAGTGTAAATGTGTATACAGTACAGCTGATCTAAGGCATGCAGACATGCAAAAACTAATTTGATTGAGTTTTCTTTCAGGCTAACAACGTTAACAACGGAAATATGCACCGCTCTTCTTAAGTTTGCCGAAAGATCTCAACGCTTACAAAAGAGCTCTTTGTTCAGTAGCAAGTAGCAACCTTTCGTCCCCGGAATGTGAAACATGCGGCTCCAATTCCGCCGAGCTCCAGAAATTGATCCGATGCAACAAAGGCTGGCTGCTGACCGTGGTCTGTAGAAGGGAAGGCCTGGGAGCTAAAGCAGAGCCCATCTCAGCTGTCTGAAGCCAGAGTGGACAGGAAGCAGGCCCTGAACAACTGACTGCAGAGACACACAGGATCCAGGTTGAGATTCAGAATAGATGCTTTGCATTCAAGTTAGTGGAGGAATGTCAATGGTGCCTGTGTAACGTCTGAAAGGTCAATCACCCTGACGGTTGTCTCTCTGAGTGTCACTGGCCTCTTTGTGTCGAGGTTGAACCAGCTGCTGTCTCCTCCTATAGGCTGGCTCAGCGTTCAACGTGCACGGAGCACGGCCCGGCCTACAACAGTGTCAACAAACGCGATAGTAGTCAATCCATCATCCTGTCTCAGCCACTGAATCACACAGCAGTCATGCGGGAGGCGTGTGGAGGCAGGGAGAGAGGGAGGAGACAGGACGGCAACCAGCTGGCGCTGAGGCTCTTTGATTTCCCTTCATTTCTAAATAGTCTCCCATTGTATTCGTTTAGAAAATGAAGAGGTAATATTGTTGAAATAAGTCACATCTGAATCGATGCATCAGGTACAAAGCAACAAACACCTTGAGGACAACTTCCTCTAAACCTCCCAGATGGGTCAATAGACCAATGGGGGAGAATGAGGGACAGATTTACGAACAGGCACGCAGGGCACGTGCCCTGGGTCCCCCCTACCTCAAGGGGACCCCCAACGCTGGAGGTCGGGGCCCCTCAAATAACATGTGAACATGACAGAAGTCGTGGCAAATGTGTAGAATTGCAGGAAATTCACTTGAAAACTGCAACATTTACAGTATACTATACTGTATCTCTTAACCTCATGATAAAACTGTAACATTTACAGTATACTATACTGTATCTCTTAGCCTCATGATAAAACTGCAACATTTACAGTATACTATACTGTATCTCTTAACCTCATGATAAAACTGCAACATTTACAGTATACTATACTGTATCTCTTAGCCTCATGATAAAACTGTAACATTTACAGTATACTATACTGTATCTCTTAACCTCATGATAAAACTGTAACATTTACAGTATACTATACTGTATCTCTTAACCTCATGATAAAACTGTAACATTTACAGTATACTATACTGTATCTCTTAACCTCATGATAAAACTGCAACATTTTCTCTCTGTCTCATGGCAAAATGTTTTCAATCGCAGGAAAGGCCCCTGGAGGTAGGTGCTCCCAAATCCGGCCCTGGGGAGAATGGCTCCTGCAGATAAGCCCAGCTCAGCTCTAGCTTTATCCCCGGTATCTAGCACCCCTCCTCATCCCCCGTCCTCCTCCTCCCCATCCTCCCTCTTCTTCTCAGCATGTGATTGATATGGAGGAGCCTGCAGGTTAGCAGCTGTGGGATTCCCTCCCCCTTTGAAATTCCCTCCCTTACTAACTCAGCAGCCCCAGAACTAATCAATATGTTTCCCTCTGCCTCTTGTCTTGCCAGGGAGCAGTAGGGGGCAGGAACTCAGGCATCTGTGGAACTGGAGCCCCCACTAAACCTTCCAAACTGAAACACACACCCCCTGCCCCTCCGAGGAAGGAATCCACATCCCCTGACCCCGGACCCTCCCAGACTTCAAACGCACAACCCCCTGCCCCTCCGAGGAAGGAATCCACATCCCCCTGACCCCGGACCCTCCCAGACTGAAACGCACAACCCCCTGCCCCTCCGAGGAAGGAATCCACATCCCCCTGACCCCGGACCCTCCCAGACTGAAACGCACAACCCCCTGCCCCTCCGAGGAAGGAATCCACATCCCCCTGACCCCGGACCCTCCCAGACTGAAACGCACAACCCCTGCCCCTCCGAGGAAGGAACCCACATCCCCCTGACCCCGGACCCTCCCAGACTGAAACGCACAACCCCTGCCCCTCCGAGGAAGGAACCCACATCCCCCTAACCCCGGACCCTCCCAGACTGAAACGCACAACCCCTGCCCCTCCGAGGAAGGAACCCACATCCCCCTGACCCCGGACCCTCCCAGACTGAAACGCACAACCCCTGACCCTCCCAGGAAGGAACCCACATCCCCCTAACCCTCCCAGGAAGGAACCCACATCCCCCTAACCCTCCCAGGAAGGAACCCACATCCCCCTAACCCTCCCAGGAAGGAACCCACATCCCCCTGACCCCTGACCCACAGGACTCCCTACAGTACGAAGTGGTGGTGGACTGACCCTGGCGCATTAGTTCTCTGTTTATCTGTGATGCCGTTAATGAACCACAGACAGTCAGTCAGGGGGTAACAATGAAATGGAGGTCGTTATTAAGGTAATGTCCTGGGAACTTATAAACTCCCATTTGTTATTAAGGTAATGTCCTGGGAACTTATAAACTCCCATTTGTTATTAAGGTAATGTCCTGGGAAGTTATAAACTCCCATTTGTTATTAAGGTAATGTCCTGGGAACTTATAAACTCCCATTTGTTATTAAGGTAATGTCCTGGGAACTTATAAACTCCCATTTGTTATTAAGGTAATGTCCTGGTAAGTTATAAACTCCCATTTGTTATTAAGGTAATGTCCTGGGAACTTATAAACTCCCATTTGTTATTAAGGTAATGTCCTGGGAACTTATAAACTCCCATTTGTTATTAAGGTAATGTCCTGGGAAGTTATAAACTCCCATTTGTTATTAAGGTAATGTCCTGGGAACTTATAAACTCCCATTTTGTTATTAAGGTAATGTCCTGGGAAGTTATAAACTCCCATTTGTTATTAAGGTAATGTCCTGGGAAGTTATAAACTCCCATTTGTTATTAAGGTAATGTCCTGGGAAGTTATAAACTCCCATTTGTTATTAAGGTAATGTCCTGGGAACTTATAAACTCCCATTTGTTATTAAGGTAATGTCCTGGGAAGTTATAAACTCCCATTTGTTATTAAGGTAATGTCCTGGGAAGTTATAAACTCCCATTTGTCCTCTGTGTGCTCCTTCACCTTCAGGGTTAAAGGTTAGAGGCCTGTCGGCTGGGCTACGGGGTGTTGAAATGTTTCTTTGTAACGTTTCTTTCATTGCGTCTCTCCTTGGATGTTGAAAGTGGAGGTGTGTGTCTGAGGCAGTTTGCTAAGGTGATTGGCTGTCTGCCTGCCCCTTTATTTAAGAGTTAGGATAGTGAGTTGATATGGGTTCAATAGCTTTATGTCAGTGGTATTTCAACTTTTCCGCAGGGACCCCATTTTTTTCACCATCATTTCTGGGGAACCCATTTTCCCCCACCACATATCTAATGACACAACTTTAAAGCCTGTCCATTTTCTAGGAGGGCAGCAGGAAGCCTAGCGGTTAAGGCGTTGGGATAGTAAACAAAATGTTGCTTGTGTAAAAATGTGCCGTTCTGCCCTTGAGCAAGGCAGTAAAATAATTTGTACTTCTAATTTTTTTAAATCATTTTATTTGTCGACCCAACTGCAATTCCCCCACTAGGGGTCATGAACCTGACTTTTAATACCACTGCTTTATATCCATATGTGAGTGGAAGGCCTGTTACTGGGTTGTGTTCTATACTACACTGTATTACTGGGTTGTGTTCTATACTATACTGTATTACTGGGTTGTGTTCTATACTATACTGTATTACTGGGTTGTGTTCTATACTATACTGTATTACTGGGCTGTGTTCTATACTATACTGTATTACTGGGCTGTGTTCTATACTATACTGTATTACTGGGTTGTGTTCTATATTATACTGTATTACTGGGTTGTGTTCTATACTATACTGTATTACTGGGTTGTGTTCTATATTATACTGTATTACTGGGTTGTGTTCTATACTATACTGTATTACTGGGTTGTGTTCTATACTATACTGTATTACTGGGTTGTGTTCTATACTGTATTACTGGGTTGTGTTCTATACTATACTGTATTACTGGGTTGTGTTCTATACTATACTGTATTACTGGGTTGTGTTCTATACTATACTATACTATATTACTGGGTTGTGTTCTATACTATACTGTATTACTGGGTTGTGTTCTGTACTATACTATATCCAGTAGCTTACTTTTTCGTTGTTACTGTGAGAATTCGTGTTAGTCTGCTACACCTCCACTCCTGTTTGGCTATGCTCCTTCCCTTCCTCTATTCCTGCTTGAAAACAAAGCGGACAGGGAGGCAGAGCCCATCAATGTGCAGCTCAGTCCTGGTAATGAGCAGAGCTCAGGTGTCTCTACCTTGTTAAAGCCTGGATAGAGGCATGGGATAAGCCAGTCGCTCAGAGGCCCTACTGAATAAAAGAGGGGTTCCCATTAGGGGATACATAGGATCTGCAGTACACACACACAACACAACACACCACACACAACACACAACACACACACACACACACACACACACACACACACACAGCCTCAGACCAGCTCTCTGTTTGCCCACTGAAGCTGAGCCAATCACAGAGTCGTGCCTAGGAAAGGCTCAGGAGACCTACAGAAGAAATCAGGAGAAAGACAGACAGACACAGACAGACAGACAGACAGACAGACAGACAGACAGACAGACAGACCCTCTACAATACATGCAGACAGACAGTCCCTCTACAATACATGCAGACAGACAGTCCCTCTACACTACAGACAGACAGACAGTCTCTCTACAGCCAACCAGGCAGACAGACAGTCCCTCTACACTACAGGCAGACAGTCCCTCTACAGCCAACCAGGCAGACAGACAGTCCCTCTACAGCCAACCAGACAGACAGTCCCTCTACAGCCAACCAGGCAGACAGACAGTCCCTCTACAGCCAACCAGGCAGACAGACAGTCCCTCTACAGCCAACCAGGCAGACAGACAGTCCCTCTACAGCCAACCAGACAGGCAGACAGTCCCTCTACAGCCAACCAGACGGACAGTCTCTCTACAGCCAACCAGACAGACAGACAGTCCCTCTACAGCCAACCAGACAGGCAGACAGTCCCTCTACAGCCAACCAGACAGACAGTCCCTCTACAGCCAACCAGGCAGACAGTCCCTCTACAGCCAAACAGGCAGACAGACAGTCCCTCTACAGCCAACCAGGCAGACAGTCCCTCTACAGCCAAACAGGCAGACAGACAGTCCCTCTACAGCCAACCAGACAAACAGTCCCTCTACAGCCAACCAGACAGACAGTCCCTCTACAGCCAACCAGGCAGACAGTCCCTCTACAGCCAACCGGACAGACAAACAGACCCTCTACAGCCAACCAGACAGACAGTCCCTCTACAGCCAACCAGACAGACAGTCCCTCTACAGCCAACCAGACAGACAGTCCCTCTACAGCCAACCAGGCAGACAGTCCCTCTACAGCCAACCAGACAGACAGTCCCTCTACAGCCAACCAGACAGACAGTCCCTCTACAGCCAACCAGGACAAACAGACCCTCTACAGCCAACTCTACAGCCAACCAGGCAGACAAACAGTCCCTCTACAGCCAACCAGGCAGACAGTCCCTCTACAGCCAAACAGGCAGACAGTCCCTCTACAGCCAACCAGACAGACAGTCCCTCTACAGCCAACCAGACAGACAGTCCTTCTACAGCCAACCAGACAGACAAACAGACCCTCTACAGCCAACCAGACAGACAAACAGACCCTCTACAGCCAACCGGACAGACAAACAGACCCTCTACAGCCAACCAGACAGACAGTCCCTCTACAGCCAACCAGACAGACAGTCCCTCTACAGCCAACCAGGCAGACAGTCCCTCTACAGCCAACCAGACAGACAGTTCTTCTACAGCCAACCAGACAGACAAACAGACCCTCTACAGCCAACCAGACAGACAAACAGACCCTCTACAGCCAACCGGACAGACAAACAGACCCTCTACAGCCAACCAGACAGACAGTCCCTCTACAGCCAACCAGGCAGACAGTCCCTCTACAGCCAACCAGACAGACAGTCCATCTACAGCCAACCAGACAGATAAACAGACCCTCTACAGCCAACCAGACAGACAGTCCCTCTACAGCCAACCAGACAGACAAACAGACCCTCTACAGCCAACCGGACAGATAAACAGACCCACTTGGCAACAGAGCCCCAGCTTGAACTACCACCTCCACCTCCACCACCCCCAGGTTACAAGCACAGTCCAGGCAGGGGACAGCTGAGGGGGAAGCATAGAGGCTAAAGGTTTGCAGACCTGGGGCTTAAGCAGGGAGAGGGCTGGGGATTGGGCTGAGGGAAAGTGGGGCAAAAGCAGGGGAGAGGGCTGAGGGAACGTGGGGCAAAAGCAGGGAGAGAGGGCTGGGGATTGGGCTGGGGGAGAGTGGGGCCAAGAAAGGGAGAGGGCTGGGGAGAGTGGGGCCAAGAAAGGGAGAGGGCTGGGGAGTGGGGAGCAATGGAAGGGAGAGGGCTGGGGATCCGTGGGGGAGTGGGGCTACTGGGGAGAGGGCAATGGAAGGGAGAGGGCTAGGGATCCGTGTGGAGCAATGGGGCTAGGGAGAGGGCTGGGGATCCGGGGGGGAGTGTGGGGCAATGGAAGGGGAGAGGGAGTGGGCTACTAAGGGAGAGGGCTGGGGATCCGCAATGGAAGGAAGGGAGAGGGCTAGGGGAGTGTGGAGCAATGGAAGGGAGAGGGCTAGGGGATCCGGCTGGAACAGATGGAAGGGAGAGGGCTGGGGATCCCGGCTGGGGCTACGGAAGGGAGAGGGCTGGGGATCCGGCTGGAGGAGAGTGGGGCTATGGAAGGGAGAGGGCTGGGGATCCGGCTGGGGGAGTGGGGCAATGGAAGGGAGAGGGCTGGGGATCCGGGGAGGAGTGGAGCAATGGAAGGGAGAGGGCTGGGGATCCGTGGAGGAGAGTGGGGCAATGGAAGGGAGAGGGCTGGGGATCCGGCTGGGGGAGAGTGGGGCTATGGAAGGGAGAGGGCTGGGGGCTGGAGGAGAGTGGGGCTGGAAGCAAGGGCTGGAAGGGAGAGGGCTGGGGATCCGGAGCTGGAGGAGAGTGGGGCTGGAAGGGAGAGGGCTGGGGATCCGGCTGGAGGAGAGGGGCTGGAGCAATGGAAGGGAGAGGGCTGGGGATCCGGCTGGGGAGAGTGGGGCTACTGGAAGGGAGAGGGCTGGGGATCCGGCTGGAGGAGAGTGGGGCTGGGGCTACTGGAAGGGAGAAGGGAGAGGGCTGGGGATCCGGCTGGGGGAGAGTGGGGCTACTGAAGGGGAGAGGGCTGGGGATCCGGCTGGAGGAGAAGGGAGAGGGCTGGGGCTACTGAAGGGAGAGGGCTGGGGATCCGGCTGGGGGAGAGTGGGGCTACGGAAGGGAGAGGGCTGGGGATCCGGCTGGAGGAGAGTGGGGCTACGGAAGGGAGAGGGCTGGGGATCCGGCTGGGGGAGAGTGGGGCTACGGAAGGGAGAGGGCTGGGGATCCGGCTGGGGAGAGTGGGGCTACGGAAGGGAGAGGGCTGGGGATCCGGCTGGAGGAGAGGGGCTACTGGGGAGAGAGGGCTGGGGGATCCGGCTGGAGGAGAGTGGGGCTACTGAAGGGAGAGGGCTGGGGATCCGGCTGGAGGGAGAGGGCTGGGGCTACTGGAAGGGAGAGGGCTGGGGATCCGGCTGGGGGAGAGTGGGGCTACGGAAGGGAGAGAGGGCTGGGGATCCGGCTGGGGGAGAGTGGGGCTGAAGGGAGAGGGCTGGGGGAGGAGAGTGGGGCTACTGAAGGGAGAGGGCTGGGGATCCGGCTGGAGGAGAGTGGGGCTGGGGACGGAAGGGGGGCTACTGAAGAGAGGGCTGGGGATCCGGCTGGAGGAGAGTGGGGCTACTGAAGGGAGAGGGCTGGGGATCCGGCTGGGGAGAGTGGGGCTACTGAAGGGAGAGGGCTGGGGATCCGGCTGGAGGAGAGTGGGGCTACTGAAGGGAGAGGGCTGGGGATCCGGCTGGAGGAGAGAGTGGGGCTACTGAAGGGAGAGGGCTGGGGATCCGGCTGGGGAGAGTGGGGCTACTGAAGGGAGAGGGCTGGGGATCCGGCTGGAGGAGAGTGGGGCTACGAAGGGAGAGGGGCTGGGGATCCGGCTGGGGGAGAGTGGGGCTACTGAAGGGAGAGGGCTGGGGATCCGGCTGAGGGAGAGTGGGGCTACTGAAGGGAGAGGGCTGGGGATCCGGCTGGGGAGAGTGGGGCTACTGAAGGGAGAGGGCTGGGGATCCGGCTGAGGGAGAGTGGGGCTACTGAAGGGAGAGGGCTGGGGATCCGGCTGGAGGAGAGTGGGGCTACTGAAGGGAGGGGGCTGGGGATCCGGCTGGGGAGGAGAGTGGGGCTACTGAAGGGAGAGGGCTGGGGATCCGGCTGGGGAGAGTGGGGCTACTGAAGGGAGAGGGCTGGGGATCCGGCTGAGAGGAGAGGGGGGCTACTGAAGGGAGAGGGGGCTGGGGATCCGGCTGAGGAGAGTGGGGCTACTGAAGGGAGAGGGCTGGGGATCCGGAGGAGAGTGGGGCTACTGAAGGGAGAGGGCTGGGGATCCGGCTGAGGGAGAGTGGGGCTACTGAAGGGAGAGGGCTGGGGATCCGGCTGAGGGAGAGTGGGGCTACTGAAGGGAGAGGGCTGGGGATCCGGCTGGGGAGAGTGGGGCTACTGAAGGGAGAGGGCTGGGGATCCGGCTGAGGGAGAGTGGGGCTACTGAAGGGAGAGGGCTGGGGATCCGGCTGAGGGAGAGTGGGGCTACTGAAGGGAGAGGGCTGGGGATCTACGAAGGGAGAGGGCTGGGGAGGGGAGAGTGGGGCTACTGAAGGGAGAGGGCTGGGGATCCGGCTGAGGGAGAGTGGGGCTACTGAAGGGAGAGGGCTGGGGATCCGGCTGGAGGAGAGTGGGGCTACTGAAGGGAGAGGGCTGGGGATCCGGCTGGAGGAGAGTGGGGCTACTGAAGGGAGAGGGCTGGGGATCCGGCTGAGGGAGAGTGGGGCTACTGAAGGGAGAGGGCTGGGGATCCGGCTGGAGGAGAGTGGGGCTACTGAAGGGAGAGGGCTGGGGATCCGGCTGAGGGAGAGTGGGGCTACTGAAGGGAGAGGGCTGGGGATCCGGCTGGAGGAGAGTGGGGCTTAATTACTCCTCATGGAGATCCACTGAGGTTAACCAGTAGGGACCAGTACTGGAAGAGGCCAGTATAAGACTAACTGCACCAGGTACAGAAATAGCAGATTGTCTGGAGGGAGGACAGTCTTCTCACTGTTACTGATTGGCTGCATGGTGTCTTTGTTGAGGGGGAGGGGTGGAGAAGCATGGTAGAACATTTGGTCAGTGGTGTCTGTCTGAATGGTTCAACCAGCTGGTCCATCCCTACAATTCCACAGTAGCATCATGACTGGGGATCTTCTAAGCATGTAACAAACCAGAACTTGATAATAAATAATAGATAATTTAGGTTTCATTAAAAATGAAATATTCATCACTAGTCAACAGTATGTATTCCTCCATGACACGCTGCACACACACTGTGAGACCAACAGGTCCTGACATGCCTGGCAGCTGCATTTCTAATGGACAGCAACTTTGATCAATGGGCATCATGGGAACCAAAGGCAAACAATAAATACAGCATTTATCCTACATTTACCCAGAACTTGATAATAAATAATAGATCATTTTTGGTTATATACATTTACCCAGGTTATATACATTTACCCAGGTTATATATTTGACAGGTTATACATTAACCAGGTTATATATTTATGGACAGCAACTGTGATCATTTACCCAGGTTATATCCTACATTTACCCAGGTTATATACATTTACCCAGGTTATATACATTTACCCAGGTTATATACATCTACCCAGGTTATATACATTACCCAGGTTATATACATCCCCAGGTTATATACATCTACCCAGGTTATATACCCAGGTTATATACATCTACCCTGGTTATATACATCTACCCTGGTTATATACATCTACCCAGGTTATATACTTGTACCCAGGTTATATACTTGTACCCAGGTTATATACTTGTACCCAGGTTATATAATTGTACCCAGGTTATATACATTTACCCAGGTTATATACATCTACCCAGGTTATATACATTTACCCAGGTTATATAAATTTACCCAAGTTATATACAGGTTATATACATCTACCCAGGTTATATACATCTAAACTAAATATTATAATAGGGGAGCCTGGGTCATAGAGTTATGGCAAACATCGACAGATTAAAGAAATGAAATGGATCATTACCTGACGTGTCCCATAGGCTGAGCTCTATTCTTTTCGTTTCTATTTCAAAACTGGCCGTGTAATTCTCGAACACTGTGGGCATGTAACTCTAAAGAAAAAACAGACAATCATAGATAATTATAGACAAGTAATAACAAATATTATTAGTAGTAGTAGTAGTGGTATTAATTAGTTATAACAAACTTTTGTTACATTTAGCTATCAAGCAACCAATTCGTTGAACTCACCTCTGGGAAGATATCCTTTGCAAAAACGTGTAGTAGAGCAGTCTTCCCACATTGACTGTCCCCGACCACAACTATTTTACACTTCACAATCTGACTAGGATCCATCCCGGACTGAACAGATACTTTCTGACTAGATATTCTCTCCTTCATTGATGTCAGTTGACGGACAGTTCGCTATAGAGAGCTCCACGTTGTTTGAAGAGAGCACACACACACAGGAATAATCGAAAACAGCAGATAATCGGAGCGTAATAAATCCGTTTCACCTCTCCGATGTCTGCGTCCTTTGTCAATACTGTGTCTCGTGTCGACTACAACGCGAACGAGACTTTTTGACGGTATTTATACCGAGACCATGAGCCAGTGGAGTTGTCCCTCCCCTCTCTCTCCACGTGCTGAAAGTGTTGCAGGGCTATGTGGTGACCTGGGTGGTCGGGAGAGTGGTGATCGTATGCTCAGTGTGTGATGGCGCCCTCCGTAGGACTCCTTCAAACAGCTCAGATCATGATGGACGACTTTATTAAAATATTTATAATCTCACCATGTCATTTTAAATGACTTGTGTTCAGAGAGAGTGAACGAGAGAGACTCGGTGAGTATAGCCTTGCTATTGAGAAATGCCGCTGTGCACAATGCCCACAAAATGAGGTGGAAACTGAGCTGCACTTCCTAACCTCCTGCCATATTAGAGACACATATTTCAATCAGATTACACAAACTCACAAACAATTCGAAAACAAATTGGGTGAGATACCACAGTGTGACATCACATCAGCAAGATTTGTGACCTGTCGCCACAAGAAAAGGGCAACCAGTGAAGAACAAACACCGTTGTAAATACAACTCATATTTATGTTGATTTATTTTCCCTTTTGTACTTCAACTATTTGCACATAATATGACATTTGAAATGTGTTTATTCTCCGGACCCCGATGACGTAGATATTGATTAAGGCACCTCTGATTCAGAGGGGTTGGGTTCAATGCGGAAGACACATTTCAGTTGAAGGCATTCAGTTGAAGGCAGTCAGTTGAAGGCATTCAGTTGAAGGCATTCAGTTGAAGGCATTCAGTTGAAGGCATTCAGTTGAAGGCATTCAGTTGAAGGCATTCAGTTGAAGGCATTCAGTTGAAGGCATTCAGTTGAAGGCATTCAGTTGAAGGCATTCAGTTGAAGGCAGTCAGTTGAAGGCATTCAGTTGAAGGCAGTCAGTTGAAGGCATTCAGTTGAAGGCAGTCAGTTGAAGGCATTCAGTTGAAGGCAGTCAGTTGAAGGCATTCAGTTGAAGGCAGTCAGTTGAAGGCATTCAGTTGAAGGCAGTCAGTTGAAGGCATTCAGTTGAAGGCAGTCAGTTGAAGGCATTCAGTTGAAGGCATTCAGTTGAAGGCATTCAGTTGAAGGCATTCAGTTGAAGGCAGTCAGTTGAAGGCAGTCAGTTGAAGGCAGTCAGTTGTGGAGCTGACTAGGTCTCTCCTTTCACTTATTCTTCTGGACATTTTGTGAGTGTAATGTTTACTGTACATTTTTGGTTGATTTATTTTACAATTGTTTTTATTTCAACCTTTATTTAACTAGGCAGGTCAGTTAAGAACAAATTATTATTTACAATGACGACCTACTCCGGCCAAACACTAACCCCGACGTCACTGGGCCAATTGTGCACCGCCCTATGGGACTCCCAATCAAGGCTGGTTGTGACACAGCCTGTAATTGAACTAGGGTCTATAGTGACGCCTCTAGCACTGAGATGCAGTGCCTTAGACCTCAGGAGCAGACCAGATGCTATTTCACTTTTGTTTATTATTTATTTCAATTGCTTTGACAATGTAAACATACGTTTCCCATGCCAATAAAACCCTTCAATTGAATTGAATTGAAATTGAAATTGAGAGAAAAAGAAAGAGAGAGAGAGAGAGAGAGAGAGAGACAGAGAGAGACAGAGAGAGAGAGAGAGAGAGACAGAGAGAGAGAGAGAGAGCGAGAGAGAGAGAGAGAGAGAGAGAGAGACAGAGAGAGAGAGAGAGAGCGAGAGAGAGCGAGAGAGAGAGAGAGAGAGAGAGAGAGAGAGAGAGAGAGAGAGAGAGAGAGAGAGAGAGAGAGAGACAGAGAGAGAGAGACAGAGAGAGAGAGAGAGAGAGAGAGAGAGACAGAGAGAGAGACAGAGACAGAGAAAGAGAGAGAGAGAGAGACAGAGAGAGCGAGAGAGAGTCTAAAACCCAACCACATCTGAAAGGGAACTACTCTGATCTACACCAGTTCCCAGCCAGGTGTATTACAGCATATTGCATTTTAACCTACTAACTGTAGTCTACTAACTGTAGTCTACTAACTGTATCCTACTCACTGTAGTCTACTAACTGTAGTCTACTAACTGTATCCTACTCACTGTAGTCTACTAACTGTAGTCTACTAACTGTAGTCTACTAACTGTATCCTACTAACTGTAGTCTACCAACGGTAGTCTACTAACTGTATCCTACTCACTGTAGTCTACTAACTGTAGTCTACTAACTGTAGTCTACTAACTGTATCCTACTAACTGTAGTCTACCAACTGTAGTCTACTAACTGTATCCTACTAACTGTATCCTACTAACTGTATCCTACCAACTGTAGTCTACTAACTGTATCTTACTAACTGTAGTCTACTAACTGTAGTCTACTAAGTGTAGTCTACTAACTGTAGTCTACTAACTGTATCCTACTAACTGTGTCCTACTAACTGTATCCTACTAACTGTATCCTACTAACTGTAGTCTACTAACTGTATCTTACTAACTGTAGTCTACTAACTGTAGTCTACTAACTGTAGTCTACCAACTGTAGTCTACTAACTGTATCCTACTAACTGTAGTCTACTAACTGTAGTCTACTAACTGTATCCTACTAAATGTAGTCTACTAACTGTATCCTACTAACTGTATCCTACTAAATGTATTCTACTAACTGTATACTACTAAATGTAGTCTACTAACTGTATCCTACTAACTGTATCTTACTAACTGTAACCTACTAACTGTAGTCTACTAACTGTATCCTACTAACTGTAGTCTACTAACTGTATCCTACTAACTGTAGTCTACTAACTGTATCCTACTAAATGTAGTCTACTAACTGTAGTCTACTAACTGTATCCTACTAACTGTAGTCTACTAACTGTATCCTACTAAATGTAGTCTACTAACTGTATCCTACTAAATGTAGTCTACTAACTGTAGTCTACTAACTGTATCCTACTCAATGTAGTCTACTAACTGTATACTACTAAATGTAGTCTACTAACTGTATCCTACTAACTGTATCTTACTAACTGTAACCTACTAACTGTAGTCTACTAACTGTATCCTACTAACTGTAGTCTACTAACTGTATCCTACTAACTGTAGTCTACTAACTGTATCCTACTAAATGTAGTCTACTAACTGTATTCTACTAAATGTAGTCTACTAACTGTAGTCTACTAACTGTATCCTACTAAATGTTGTCTACTAACTGTATCCTACTAAATGTAGTCTACTAACTGTAGTCTACTAACTGTATCTTACTAACTGTATCCTACTAACTGTAGTCTACTAACTGTATCCTACTAACTGTATCCTACTAACTGTAGTCTACTAACTGTAGTCTACTAACTGTATCCTACTAAATGCAGTCTACTAACTGTATCCTACTAAATGTAGTCTACTAACTGTAGTCTACTAACGGTAGTCTACTAACGGTATCCTACTAACTGTAGTCTACTAACTGTATCCTACTAACTGTATCCCACTAACTGTAGTCTACTAACTGTATCCTACTAAATGTAGTCTACTAACTGTAGTCTACTAACTGTACCCTACTAACTGTATCCTACTAACTGTAACCTACTAACTGTATCTTACTAACTGTATCTTACTAACTGTATCCTACAAACTGTAGTCTACTAACTGTATCCTACTAACTGTAGTCTACTAACTGTAACCTACTAACTGTACCCTACTAACTGTATCCTACTAACTGTAACCTACTAACTGTAGTCTACTAACTGTACCCTACTAACTGTATCCTACTAACTGTAACCTACTAACTGTATCCTACTAACTTGATCCTACTAACTGTAACCTACTAACTGTATCTTACTAACTGTAGTCTACTAACTGTATCCTACTAACTGTATCTTACTAACTGTATCCTACTAAATGTAACCTACTAACTGTATCTTACTAACTGTATCCTACTAACTGTATCCTACTAAATGTAATCTACTAACTGTATCCTACTAAATGTAGTCTACTAACTGTATCCTACTAAATGTAGTCTACTAACTGTAGTCTACTAACTGTATCCTACTAAATGTAGTCTACTAACTGTATCCTACTAAATGTAGTCTACTAACTGTATCCTACTAAATGTATCTGTACTAACTGTATCCTACTAACTGTATCCTACTAAATGTAGTCTACTAACTGTATCCTACTAATCGTATCCCACTAACTGTATCCTACTAACTGTATCCTATTAAATGTAGTCTACTAACTGTAGTCTACTAACTGTATCCTACTAATTGTAACCTACTAACTGTATCTTACTAACTGTATCCTACTAACTGTATCCTACTAAATGTATTCTACTAACTGTATACTACTAAATGTAGTCTACTAACTGTATCCTACTAACTGTATCTTACTAACTGTAACCTACTAACTGTAGTCTACTAACTGTATCCTACTAAATGTAGTCTACTAACTGTATCCTACTAACTGTAGTCTAACTAACTGTATCCTACTAAATGTAGTCTACTAACTGTATCCTACTAACTGTAACCTACTAACTGTAGTCTACTAACTGTATCCTACTAACTGTAGTCCTACTAAATGTATCTACTAACTGAAGTCTACTAACTGTATCCTACTAAATGTAGTCTACTAACTGTATCCTACTAAATGTAGTCTACTAACTGTATCCTACTAAATGTAGTCTACTAACTGTATCCTACTAAATGTAGTCTACTAACTGTATCCTACTAAATGTCATCTACTAACTGTATCCTACTAAATGTAGTCTACTAACTGTATCTACTAACTGTATCCTACTAAATGTAGTCTACTAACTGTATCCTACTAAATGTAGTCTACTAACTGTATCTCTACTAACTGTATCCTACTAACTGTAGTCTACTAACT